>NW_011887923.1:148210-150219 GCF_000806365.1 Fopius arisanus
GCAAAAAAAAACGATGTATGTCACACGTTGATTGTACGGCTATACGTTGCTAACTCAAAATTGGGGGGTCCCATGGTCGTCGCTGACCGTCGGATCACCATACCGATGAACCCCGGAAGTGTCCGAAATTCATCGACTAATTGTCGTTGGGTTGGGGGGCGTTTTTTCATCTACTTTAAACACTGAGGTTAGACTATTTGTTTTCCTGTTTTCGTATACGCTCCGATTCTTATATGTTTGAAAAAATCGGGCGCGACTCCTATTCGTATACGGACAGTCGTATGCGACTCACAAACGTATACGATCCTTCGAATACGAATCACACTCGCATACGTTCGCCCGTATGCCACTCGATTCGTATACGTACATGTCTATCCGACTCGCCGTCGAATACGGTCCTTCGCATACGAACGCAATTCACCCGAACGATAATAGTCTCCCAGTTGGCTGATCCAGAGCCTTGAGAGCGCTGAGAGCTTCAGTGATCGAGCTGGTCAAGAGATTGAGGTCCGAGGCGCTGTGCGATTTCATTGGAGCTGGATTCAAGAGCTGGTCAAGATGAGCTGCAACGAGTAAACGCTTGTTCTCGTAACGATCAACGAGAGTTCTCCAGGCAATGCGAAATGATTCTTCAGAGACGGGCAAATTAGAGATGAGCTTGAGAGGCTCACCAGAGAGACAGAGGCGGAGGTAATGCATCCTCTCGACCCCTGGAATGTCCTGATTGATGCCAACTAACGATTGGAAAAGATCTCTCCATGGCCTCGATTCCTGATAGATGCCTGAGAATTTTGGCAGAGAAATCTCAGGCAGAGCACGACGAGTTGAGCTGGTCAAATGTCCTTCCCCAGGTACACGTAGTGACTGGTTCAGGTTTGGAGCGCCTTTCTTCTCCGAGAGCTGAAGCAGTGCCACCTTAGCAGCGGCGAAGTTCTTAAGAGCTGAATCAAAGACTTGATGCTTGAAATAGTCGAGAGAGGTCAAATTCTCGATTTTTTGAGAAACATGCTTCTCATGAGAGGCTTCCAGCTTAGCCCAATAGGTCTCAAGCATCATCAGCTTGGAATCAAGAGCAGTCACGCCGAGCCGCTTAATGTCCTCTTCATTAGACCCCTTAAAAATGCCGTCTATGAAGGCTGCACGTGTCGTCTGCAGAGAGATTACGGCTTCGAGAGTAGCCATGTTTTTTATTAATTTTTAATAGTTTTAAGCGAAGAGCGAAATAAAAATATAAAAAAGCAAGACAGCAGATCGAGAGAAGAGTCCAAGGACGCAGGCCAATAACAGAGGAGAAAGCAGCGGAAAATAATAAAAAACAGACGGCAGCAAAAAACCCAGTTCCGGAGCAGGCGAGAAAATTCAACAAAAACTAAAAAGGAATAATGTTCAATTCTCTTTAGTCGCGCTGGTCTATTTGAATTTCCCGCCTTGAGATGGTTTTTGAAAGTGCGCCTAGTTGCTGGGTCGGTAGAGCAGGTCTCTGATGTGGCGCGAGAGAAACTGGTTGAGTACCGCTTGAACTGGACGAATTCAAATTTTCTCGGGCAGCGACACTGCACTTTGAGCTCCACTAAACACTGAACACTGACGCTCTCCAATTAACACTCCCGTAAAACACTAAATGAGCGCGAAAACTAAAAAATATCCCGCGTATCCTTCGAAGGACCAAAATGTTCGATGCGGGATCTGGTTTCGACGATATTTTCAGGCGATGGACGAGATATAATCGGATTACGGAAGAGTGCGTGAGAGGATCAAATAATCACTCGCGAGGCATCGGTCAAAAGTGTCAATTTCAATTAGTAAAAGAGTCACTAAATACACTTGTATTTGTCACAAAAAAAGCTGAGCGCGAATATTAAAATTCAAGCTACTATTTAATTCCGAGACGAACTAATTAAATGAGCGGATCAATGGATTTAACAAAAGAGAAGTACTGAGAAAAGCGCGTAAACACTCTCACGGTCGATATGCAAATGAGAGAGAGTGATAAGCCGCAAGGTGGGAGG
>NW_011887923.1:150427-153800 GCF_000806365.1 Fopius arisanus
ACACCAGCTCTCCGCACCCGTGCCTGACGGCGGCAGTCTACACGCCGATGGGTGTGACTAAGCGGGCACCCATCCAAGTACTAACCCAACTGAGCGTTGCTTAGCTTGGGTGATCGTCGGAGCCACACACCGCCCGCGTGGCTACTGTCGCCGCTGTCACCGGTATAATAGACGTTCATATAACCTATCTGAAGTTGATGCTGTTTGGGAGGCTGATGATTTAGTTGATCTTCGTGCTATATCCACATACAATGACGAGTTCTCCTATATGCTAGTAGTCATCGATGTTCGCAGTAAATATGCGTGGGTACAGCCTTTGACAAACAGGAGTGCAAAGGTAGTAACCCAGGCATTCAGACGGATACTTATGAACAATCGACAGCCACGTACCCCGAGACTTCTTTAAACAGATCGCGGTAAAGAATTTGTAAATTTGGAATTTCAGCAACTTCTAAACAAGTATGGCATTCAATATCCTGTATCACGCAATTCTGATATAAAAGCAGCCATCGTTGAACGGTTTAACAGAACGCTGAAGGAAAGATTATGGAGATATTTCACATATTCCCGTACCAAACGCTACGCCGATGTTCTTCAGCAAATTGTGAACGACTACAATCATACAAGACATTCCGGGACTCGTTTCCATCCATGTGAAGTTAATTGTAAAAATTCCCTGTTGGCAGCAGAAAATCTCTCCAAAAGGCACAGTACTAACTGTAAGTCTAGTGAGACTAGACAGCTTAAACACAACTGCGGTGACCTGGTGCGGATCAGTGCAGCAAAAGCAGCATTCAAGCAAGGATACGAGTCGGGGTGGAGTGAAGAAGTTTTTAAAATCAAACTCGTTACCGTAACCCAGCAGTGTATATCTTACAAGACCTCAAGGGTGAGGATATTGATGGGATATTCTGCGAAGAAGAGTTATCCAGAGTACAGAGTCGTAAAGGAAAAGAATGAGTCACATGGAGGCCGATTTTTCGATTGTACTGCCTAGCAACAGCAGTATGCAGTATTACCCCGATAATAAAACTACCAGTTTCATCACCTATTTACCAAAGGTTGTCAATTTACCTGGTAGATGGAGTGTGGCTCTCTCGGAAATTCATATACCTATGGGTTTTGTGCATATACCTACAAGTAACAACAATCACGTATCACTAGAGAGCAGAAATTATCTGACCCAAGACGAACGACAAATTGTCAAGTTGAAGAACAACGATCTTCTACAGGACGGTGATAGCAGTGGTGGTGATACCGTGAGGGGAGGAGAGGGAATCTTTAACACGGTATATACAATAGTATTACAGATTTGCTAGATAGTATGAACGGCATGCCATTCATGAAAGACCATATCAAATTCGTTCTCAATTGCGGGGGTTACGTCTCTGTAGAACGAACCTGCGGTACTTCTTGTGCACATATCTTTCATATTCTGCACTTAGCACCTTTAGTGAAGAAACTCCCCGGTTTTGGATCTGAAGACAAAAGTGTGGTATTATGTGACCGAACACGTACGTACGACGGTCAGACGCCAGCTTCATTATCACGAGGTCTTCCTCAAAGTATGTACGTATACTCGGATATATGCGAAACCTATATAACCGGTGATGAACACACCCCATTAATGCGTATTGTATCATTGGACATTGATAATTATAAATACGATGGTATGAAAATCAAAGTATTTTCACCAGATCTTTACATACGTTACTACGTACGAAATTTCAAACGATCGAGATAGATATAAGGGATGAATATGGAGCGCCGATACCATTTGAACACGGAACGTTAACTGTGACACTTCACTTCAAACGTACCGAATAATGGCGATTATGAACGCCTACATTTTCGACGAGTTACCAGAATCTGGAGGGGGATACAGCACAAGTGCACACGGAGGTATAAGTCGTGTGTACATAGGTAGTGCTAATTAAAAAGGGCATGGCATTGGTAGTTTCCTGAGTGGATTGTTCAGACGAATACTACCGCTATTCAGACAAGAAGCATCAGCTGTTGAAAGAGAGGCTCTACGTTCAGGTGTGAATGTCATAGGTGATGTTCTTGAGCATGATATACCTTTGAAAGACTCTCTGAGAAGTCGCGTACGGGAATCGGGTATCAATTTGAAGAGGAGGGCAGAGGAGAAACATGATACGCTGATGACTGGCTCAGGATACAACGCTGGGAATATGTTATCATACTCTCATTCTGCGATTGGCCATGCTCCGCGATAGTCCAAACGCCGCAAGTTAACATCTGGGGTGCACAGGAAGAAGAAACCATGGGTAGCGAAGAAACGCAAGGGGAAAACTACAAAGAAACGTATAAAAATTGTAAAGCAAAACAAGGAATGAACCAAATTACGATCAGTTGTCGATATTTTCACGTAAAAACATGGCGTTTTTGCACACTCATTCGTGTGAGGGAGTAAAAAGTAAGTTGGACTTATTTTCTTTACCCCCAACGCAGACAGCCATAGAATCCTCCTACGATGTACACTATAAACCAATAGCATCACTCGCGGATAATTCACCCATTGAGTTCGATATACCAGGACAAGGTGATGAATACATTGACTTAGCTCATATCCGCCTACTGTTACGTGTTTCGATACCAACCCTAGTAACGGAGAAGAATCCTAGACTGTCCGCTACTATCGGTCCGGTCAACAATTTATTACACTCATTATTCGATCAAGTAGATATCTCCTTCAATCAGACAGCTGTGACACCTGCCAATAAAGCATATGCTTACCGAACTTATATAGAAACACTTCTAAATTACGGCACCGATGCGAAGAACTCACACCTGAGTAGTGTCCTGTGGTCAGATGATACTGCTGGTAAGATGGATAACGTTGATGAGGGTAATGAAGGTTTAGTTTCCCGTCGATCCTATTTGAGTGACGGAAAAACAATTGATCTCACCGGTCATTTACATTGTGATGTGTTCTATCAAGACCGAGCATTGATAAATGGTGTAAATATTGACATTCGGCTGGTTCGATCAAGAGACATTCTTTGTTTAATGGATAACACAAATATTCCTTTTACCATCCAAATAACAGAAGCATCATTGGGCATGCGGAGAATGAGGGTGAGTCCTGGGTTATTACTGTCTCACCCAAGGGCTTTATTAAAAACAACAGCAGTAGTAAGTGGCCAGTATTGGGGAATTTCCGACGCCCCCTCCCCCCTTTTCTCCAGGAAATGGACGTGCAGGTGCAGGTGTATCCCCCAGGGGGTATTGTGTGGATGTGCGTCTGGGCACGTTCACCCCCTTTGTGCCTTGACAAAGGAATTTGACTTTAAGTAATTGATTTGTGTATCCGGTCTTTGCTGTGATCTGCTTAAATGTTGCGTTTTATTGA
>NW_011887923.1:153810-155460 GCF_000806365.1 Fopius arisanus
CATATTCTGCACTTAGCACCTTTAGTGAAAAAACTTCTCGGTTTTGGATCTGAAGACAAAAGTGTGGTATTATGTGACCAAACACGTACGTACGACGGTACGACACCAGCTTAATTATCACGAGGTCTTCCTCAAAGTATGTACGTATACTTGGATATATGCGAAACCTATATAACCGGTGATGTACACTCACCATTGATGCGTATTGTACCATTGGACATTGATAGTTATAAATACGGCGGTATGAAAATCAAAGTATTTTCACCAGCTCTTTATATACCGTTACTACGTACGAAATTTCAAACGATCGAGATAGATATAAGGGATGAAAATGGAGTACCGATACCATTTGAACACGGAACGTTGACTGTGACACTTCACTTCAAACGTACCGAATAAAGGCGATTATGAACACCTACATTTTCGACGAGTTACCCCAATCTGGAGGGTGATACAGTACAGGCTCGCGCGGAGGTATAAGTCGTGTGTACATAGGTAGTACTAATCAAAAAGGGCATGGCATTGCTAGTTTCCTAGGTGGGTTGTTCAGACGAATACTACGCCTACTTAGACAAGGAGAATCAGCTGTTGGAAGAGAGGCTCTACGTTCAGGTGTGAATGTCGTAGGTGATGTTCTTGAGCGTGATATACCTTTGAAAGACTCTCTAAGAAGTCGCGTGCGGGAATCGGGTATCAATTTGAAGAGGAGGGCAGAGGAGAAACTTGATACGCTGATGACTGGCTCAGGATATAAGACTGGGAATATGTTATCATACTCTCATTCTGCGGTTGGTCGTGCTCCGAGACAGTCCAAACGCCGCAAGTGAACATCTGGAGTGCACTGGAAGAAGAAACCACGGGTAACGAAGAAACGCAAGAGGAAAACTTCAAAGAACCGTTTAAAAATTTCAAGGCAGAAGAAGTAATCAACAAAATGACGATCAGTTGCCTATATTTTCACCTAAAAACATGGCTTTTTTGCACACTCATTCGTGTGAGGGAGTGAAAAGTGAGTTGGACTTATTTTCTTTACCCCCAACGCAGACAGCCATAGAATCCTCATACGATGTACACTATAAACCAATAGCATCACTCGTGGATAATTCACCCATTGAGTTCGATATACCAGGACATGGTGATGAATACATTGCTCATACCCGCCTACTGTCACGTGTTTCGATACCAACCCTAGTAACGGAGAAGAATCGTATACCGTCCGCTACTATCGGCCCGGTCAACAATTTATTACAGTCATTATTCGATCAAGTAGATATCTCCTTCAATCAGAAAGCCGTAACACCTGCCAATAATGCATATGCTTACCGAGCTTATATAGAAACACTTCTAAATGACGGCACCGATGCGAAGAACTCACAGCTGAGCAGTGTACTGTGGTCAGATGATACCGCTGGTAAGATAGGTGACGTTGATGAAGGTAATGAAAGTTTAGTTTCCCGTCGATCCTATTTAAGTGACGGAAAAACAATCGATCTCACCGGTCATTTACATTGTGATGTGTTCAATCAAGATCGAGCATTGATAAATGGTGTAAATATTCACATTCGACTGGTTCGATCAAGAGACAGTCTTTCTTTAATGGATAACACAAATAGTGCTTTTACTATCCAAATAACAGAAGCATCATTGGTC
>NW_011887923.1:159940-161595 GCF_000806365.1 Fopius arisanus
AATAGGACCGAAATAAAATCCCACGCATTTCAAGAATAAATTCACTTCCCTTTATTAACAAGTAATATTGAACTTGGCTCATCCCTTTCAATCTCGGAATTTAAATAAAAAATCACACTCTGGAGTCCCTGTAAATTCCAAGTCAAAATTAAATGTTTCATCCCCTATCTGAGGGTGTTTTTGTCTTCCTCTTTTCATCATTCTTTCTTGTGAGATTTAAATTCCCCTCACCCCGATCGTCCCCGACCATTACGGACCAACCGCCCAACTGATTTAATTTTCCCTTACAATAATTTTGAAGTGATTAATTAATTACTTAATTCTCCCCATATCATATTTTTTTATTATTGCAGATGAATTAGGTAGAGAGAATTGTTAACTATATATTATTATTATTACGAAGCTATTATTAGGAAGGTGCTTTCTCACCGCTGATTGACAGGTATCTTTTTCGGATTTTTGCGGATTTTTCGGGTTTTTCACCTGTTTTTCATTTTTGTCTTTCTTTTTTTCTTCTAGTTTATCCTTCCTATTATCCGTGCTGCCTGAAGCACATAAATCGCGGTTGTTCTTTTTTTAGCGCTGCCGAGTGTGCACTGCCTGCGTTTCTTTTTTTTACCTTCTTTTTCGCGCAGTCTTTCGCCGATTTCGTTTCATTAATTAAAAATGGAGCCCAATCTAATTATCCGTGACCCTCCCACATCTGACCCCGGAATCTCCACTGTCCAAATTACTACCACCACTACCACCACCGTCACAACCACCATTGCCACGACCCCCTCAGCCACGGCTTCTGGCCCATTCCACCCCCTTCCCCCTTCCATTCCTCACGATCCCCTTCCTGCCCAAATAGCCCGATACCACCGGGAATTAGAAATTCAGTTTAAGTCCCTCAGCCCCCGTAGTCAGTTGATTTTGTTAGATACTTTGGGTATTGAATGTCGCGGGGTTTTCGACGTTATTAAGGATAGATTCGTACGGTTTGAGGTTCGGAAAAAGTTTGGGGAGCACACGGCCCCCTGGGATGACGAAATTGATTCCATGAGGATGCCTATTACTACGGCCGGTTTTCGCGTCATCCCCGAAGCCGACGGATCGTTTACTCTTCGCCCTTCTGGCGCCCTCCGGACGGGACCAACTATCGGGGCATATCAGGACGCACTCAGGCGGACGACGAGTCCGTCAATCATTATTTCGCCTGCATTCGCGGTTATTATACGCGTATTGTTCCAGTAGTGAGCGAACTGGATAGAGTGGTGCAAACCCACCGAAAGCTCCTTCCAACCCTTCAGGTTGGCGTTTCTCTCCGGGACAATATGACCATGGACGAACTCGAGAAAGCGGCAAAGCGCCTCGAGAAAATCTACGAAAAATCGGCAGATCGCCGCCCACCTCCAAAACCGGAGCATTCCATTTGCCCGAGTTTGGCCTATAAACCTACTCGTCCTCCCGGACGCATCTCTTTTCAACGACCCCTTCCGACGTCGCGACCTCCATCCGCCAGGATGGTTTCATTTGACGAAGACTCCCAGGATCCGGAGGAGGACTCCCAAGGGTATTACGACGAAGGATACCTGGCGGCGGACGTGGCCTCGCACCCTGTCCCTTCTCAACCTCCCCGGATCCAGAATCACAATCCAGCTAGACCTCTAGCC
>NW_011887924.1:0-12545 GCF_000806365.1 Fopius arisanus
GAATCTCCTTGAGAGATATTAATTTCTAATTATCTGCAAGTGATCTATCCCTAATATCGAACCCAACCGCTCGGGTCTATAACAAATGAGAAAATGACAAAAATGAAAATATCATAAGTACCAAAAATATTATTTAACCAGTTTCTCAATTACAATTGTTAATATTCGGAATCTACTGAAATATAGATGTTTTTTCATTCTCAAAAAAGGATTTTTTGCACAAATCTTTGAGCAAAAATTTTTTAGATGGTTTAAAAAATGGTTTCAAAAGTGTCGCGGAAACTTAATTTCAGGTGACGACAAAAAAGCATCTGAAATGAACAGAATTTTTATTGTCTCAGAAAAAGGTATTTTATCTCTACCGCTGCATTTAGGATCGCAATCAGGTATTTTGTTGGTTTCAGATAGTAAATTATGTGAACGTAAATCAGGAGGTCGAATGGTTACGGCCGCTTACAGTTTTCAAAATCCAGTTCCAATTTTTCAATTTACAACTTACTAGGTCAGAGCTAGTAATTTACAAGTTTATGATATACAGTTGCGAAGTTACAATTTTGTTTTGTGAATTCATTATTTACAGAATTGGGAACCTACCATATTATGTTTTAAATCCCGTATTTTAAAATTAATGCTTTCGGCGCGTATAATCAAACTATCCTGAATTGTAAAGAGTTAACTTGAATGATAATATGCATTTTCCACATTTATATATTTTTATAGAATTCTAGTGACTTTAGTGAAGATTCCTGGGAAAAGTCATATACGTGCCATAAAATATATTTTTTTTAATCCACTCCAGAAGAAAGTAGAGGGGATTGAGATGGAGGTGGTAGTTGGGTGTTGCCTGATTGAAGTCAGTCCGCTGCTGGAATCTAGTGAAATCATATATAACATTTCTGCTTCATAAGCCCATAATTAGGAAAGATGGTCATTATCATCCTGTCCTTTCTACTTTTAACAAGGGCATTTGCTCAAAAAAATACAGGTAAGCAATGTTTGATGGAAATGTCGAGACAAACAAAGTGGCAATGTTGAATATTTGAATAGTATATGTAAAGTATCCAGCTGAAACATATTTTTCTCAGTTAACCTAATCAGTTAATTTTAATGTGTGCAAACCGTTTTTTTAACTCAATGTTTCATCGACATTATTTTGCCATTATAAGTAGGAAACATATTGGTAATCATAGTGGACAAAAAATGAATGTGCCTTCCATTAAAAATGACAAAAAATGGATGTTTTCGTTCTCATGGCTGTGATATTTTGAAAAATCTATGACCCAGGCGAGAAATATCAATATTGATAATTCATTAGAGAGTGTTCCAAGATCGGGGTACCAAGGTTTGGTACGTCAGGAATAATTCAAGCCTGATCCTTTTGCTCTATTAAGCATTGCAATAAGTCTTGTCAATTATTCCCCTGGCCTTATTGCAAGCCTGAAACAATTATGTTACATCTACACCTGACAAGTCAACACTGTAGTATGACTTGTTGGATTTATCTTTGGTCCACCGAGAGTGTAACGAAATTTATTCTATTGTCATACACATTGTTCATCGAAGGCTGGAATAAATATATTACTCAGTGGAACTTTGGCGGGTTTTTGAATTTTCACCAGTATGGAAATTTGACTTTCAAACAGTGACCAATGAAATTTTGTTAAAAGTAAATTTAATAATAAAATGTATTAAGAGAGTGAAATGAATGATCAATTCGTACAAGCCTCAGTTTATGGATATTCCACATCCATATATGGCAAAAATTCATAATTTTATTTTTTTGGCAAATTATCGATAGAATTGATGTTTATAGACTCTAAATTAACTCGGTTGTTCATTAAAAAATACCAATCGATGTGTAAAGATGCCTTGAACCACAAATCGAAATGTTTAAACATGATTCAAACCGGCAGACACCTAAATTGATTTGAAACCATCGTTGTTTATGGGGTAAAAGCAATGAAAATCAACGTCATGAATTCATCTGATTCAACTGAACAGAAAAAAGGATCAGCATATAGAGGGAATATTGTTCTACCAATTTCTGCCACAAAACCGTGGTCTAGAATAAATAATTGAAATGAACAAAAACTCCTGAAGTTTTTTAATCACCAGAATTACTTGAGGCCTTACGGTCCGCCCCTTTTTTTCACGCAGCTCAATCGAATAAGCGCCTAAGCTTAAATATGCTGACCGTGCTGTCGTCAATATTTATATGATTATTTTCTCATCCCAATTTTCCGTTAACAGGATTTAACAGGATAACAGGAAATTTGTATTTGACAACTGTGAGCTTCGCGCTCGTGATTTTTATACCTGAAAAACTTGACTCCTTCATTTGTTTGCAACGAACCTATCGGGAAATACTCGATAATTTTGAAGCTCTCGTGGTATTACAACTGATAATCTTTTGATTACATATCTTATAATCACTTCAATTATTTGTCGGGATGGTTAAATTGATTGACGAAATAGAAAAATTCAAACGCCACAAAAAATGTTTTAAAAAACGACGCCAACTCGATGTTAATTTGAACGGTCTCTAGGGATGAAACATCGGACAATAATTGCATCGGTGAAATCACACAGAAAGCGAACTTCTGATAGTAGAATCTCGTTCTAAAGGAAACTATGGAAATACTTAAAGAAAGCGAAGTTTATGCTGACAGTACCAGCTAGGTAAATTGTCCACATGGAAGTCTTTTATTGTTAATAAAGATTGTCATTTCTGTTATAAGATAGTGCTTCATGGCTGCGGTGCTGTGCCTCGTGTCCGCGGAACTCTGCCTATGGCCGTTATAATAAAAATAAGAGTGCATCACATGCCCAAAGAAAATTTCCGACGAATATGATTGCTGCAAAACTCATATTCACTGGAAAAGTTTTCTTATATCTACCCGGATAGAAATATTAAAATCTTGTCAAGATTTTTTAAAGATTTCGGAGAGACAAATTGAGAAGACCTTGCGTAAATCTGCAATGTGACGCCCTTGTAGATAATTCTAAAGTTGTCCAAAGACTTTTCTCTTTTGTCAAGATCTTTCGTAAGTTTTTGGATAATTTTTTGTTCAAAGTCTTCGAGAGATTAAAATGTGTCTTGTGAAGACTCTTTAGTCTGAAAAATATTTCGTTGTTTATTGAAGATATAATTATATTTCGAAGATTTTTTTGTCTACTGAGGATATCTTTGTATTTCGGTGATTATTTTGTCTTCAAAAGATGACTGTATGTATTGAAAATTTTTTTGTCTTTCAAAAACATTTTTGTCTTTAGAAGATATTTTTGTCTTTAACGATACCTTTATCTTTGGACAACTTTTACAAAATTTTTGGAAATATATTTTTTTTGCGGATATAATTGTGGATACAATTGAATTAATTGGGTCGATAAAATTATGGAAATAATAACGAGATCATTATGAATTCAATTAGGGAAGAGTTGGACAATATTATTTGTCTAACTGTTCCAATTTGTGTATTTGACACAGGGTTATTTTATTTTGTTTTTCAATACTCACGGAATCACTTCAGCAAGGATTTGATTTAGCTTTATTTCCGTCCTAGTATTAATCAAATCAAATGCATCAAATAGTTGATGTAACCTGTGGTGAATATGTATGAAATGAGGGTCAGGTGAATCCCAAGAATCAGACGAATTCGAAGGGTCAAATAAATCTTAATGGTTACGTGATTTCAAAGAGCTGGATGAGTTCGAGGGCTCAGACGAGTGCAAAGAGTCAGCTGAATCAGATGACCGCGAAAGGTCATATGAGTCAGTCGAGACCTAAGGGTCAACTGGGTCAGCCGAGTGAGAAGGGTCAGTCGAGGGCGAATGCACAGATGGGTCAGTTGAGTCTGAATGATTAGAAAAGTGAGCCGAGTCAGAAGGGTCAGATGGATCAATTAAGTCTGAAAGGGTAGATGGATCAGCCAAGTCAGTAGGGTTAGTCGAGTCCGAATGGACAGATGAGTCAGTGCGAAGAGTGCGAAGGGTCAAATAATTGCGAAAAGCCAGATTGGTCAGCCGAGTCCTAAGAGTCAAAGAACTGCTAATAGTCAGATCGATCCGATAAGTCTGAATGGTCGAGTAACTGAGAAATGTCAGATGGGCCGACATTTCCGAAGGGTCAATCGAGTCCGAAGGGTCAAATAACAGTGAAAAATCGGTTAGGTCCGATGAGTCTGAAAAATCAGATGTATCAGTCGAGTACGAATGATTAGATGGGTTTGATGAATCTGCAGGGTCAAATAACTGCGAACGGTCAGATGGGTCAAATGAGTCCGAAGGGTTGAATAACTGCGAGAGGTCAGGTGGATCAGACGTTTCCAAAACGTCAAATGGGTCGATCGATTCTGAAGGGTCGAATAACTGCGAAAGCTGCGAAAAATCATATTGGTCCGACGAGTCCGAAAGGTCAGATGGGTCAGTCGAGTACGAATGGTCAGATGGGTTTGATGAATGTGTAGGGTCAAATAATTGCGAACGGTTAAATGGAGCAATTGAGCCCGAAGGGTCAGACGAGTTCGAAGGCTCAAATAACTGCGAAAGGTTGGATGGATCCGACGAGTCCGTAACTTCAGATGGGTCAGTCGAGTCTAAAGAGTCAGATGGGTCAGCGAGTCCGAACTGACTGATGGGTCGGTTGAGTCCGAAGGGTCTGACAAGTCCGAAAGGTCGAATAATTGCGAATGGTCAGATGGATATGACGAGTTCGAAGGGTCGAATAACTGCGAGCGATCAAATTGATGCGACGAGTCCGAAGGGTCGAATAACTGCGTAAGGTTAGATGGCTCACATTAGTCCGAACGGTCAGTCAAGTCTGAGTGGACAGATGAGTCAGTTGGGTCCGAAGTTTCGGACAAGTCTGAAAGGTCAAATAACTACGAAATGTCAGATGAATCCGACAAGTCCGAAGGGTCAGATGGGTCAGACGGGTCCGAAGAGGAATAAGACTTGTTAACTCGTATGAAGGAGAAATATTTTAATGAACTTTAATACTCACTCATTGAAAATGCACAAAAAAGAACATTACAGAATGTTGGAACGCAACGAAAAACTATTACTCAATGAATTGCTCGAAATCCTTTGCAGTCCATTTTAAATACGCTGAGAGTACGTTGCTTCTTCACTTGGAGTGCCTCAAAGCTTCCATTTCTTCCTGTGTCCATAGTTTTCATCAGAATCAGAGTCTCTTTTCAAGTGCCTATGATTATTTCCATGTCTAGATTTCTTGCTCTTCTTAATTTTTGCTTCCGAAAGGAAGCTTTGTAATCGTTCAATTTTGACTTTTTCTAATTTTCATTGGAAATGATGCAGAATCGTCTGAAACGTAAAAATACGATATTTGAGGACCATGTCTGTATGTCCCTCCCTCTTTCACCGAGTTTGGGAAATTAAATTTTAGAAAATGAGAGAACAGAAAAAATTC
Source organism: Fopius arisanus (assembly GCF_000806365.1). Taxonomy (NCBI): domain Eukaryota; kingdom Metazoa; phylum Arthropoda; class Insecta; order Hymenoptera; family Braconidae; genus Fopius; species Fopius arisanus. The sequence continues at coordinate 5,429 of NW_011887924.1, forward strand.
CAAAAAATATGATATTTTGTCAAATGATAGATCCTACTTGGTCGTAGAATCCGCTCGATCAGTCCAATAGTTCCCAAGAAATAGCCTTTTCTTTTTCAAACGTTTTTTGTAAATACTTGCAAAGCTAGTCCGCCGATTGAACTATTTTTTCTTTTAAAATGGTTGCCTCGATGGCCTCTATCTAGATCAATCCAAACCAATATAGCCGTCGGTATAAAGTTTTCGAGATATTTCCGCATTTCTGTTTTTTTCCAAAACACCGTTGTACGCGCTCTAGCCTCCGCAAAAATGGGCATATCAACTTGAAATTTTGAGAACATTTTCGTCCTTCGATAGGGACGGTTCCGATTACATTGGGGCTCTATCGGCGTAGTAGTTCTGGAGATATTCAATTTTTTTTGTCAATCAATGAGGTCTCATATCTCGAAAATGAGTGGGCCAATTTGACTCATTTTTGCTTCGGAATGGAAGCATTGTAATCGATGTATGTCTCGATTTTGCTTGGAAACGATGTAAAATGGTTTGAAACGTAAAAATACGAAGTTTGATCACCCCGTGTGTATGTGCGGATGTCCATCTGGTGGTCATGTTTTTGAAAATGGTAGAATTAACCGGCTCAAAAAATTCAGAACAAGTCGTGAGTTCGTCAAATCATAGGCATTAATGACGACTGTGTGCCAAATTCCAGCCCAATCGATCCAGCCGTTTTTGAGAAATTCTCATTCATTTGTAGTTGTAATTTCTGGAATATCTCAAAAACTATTCAACCGATATGATTCTTTTCCCTCTCAAGATATTTCCCTTGATGTCAGAGCAATAACCTATAAGACCTATAAGAAGCAATGAAAATATATATACCGGTTAGTTCAAATTTTTCAAGATATTTAAATTTTTCTATTTTTTGCCAAAAATGCATGTTAGCACTTTGACCTGCGCAAAAATGGATAGATCAACTTGAAATTCGACATACAGTTTTGCCTTTATACTGGAATGTATGGTATTGAAAATGAGCTCAATGGGATTATTCGTTTAGGAGATATTGAAGTTTGTATCTAAATCTAATTTCTTGAATATGTCAAAACGATCTAACCGATTTAATTTCTATTTCTCTCAAAATATTCGTCTTGATGTGGGCTATAACAAGCATTCAAAATATATATACCGCTTGCTTGAAATAAAAACCTGAGAGATTACAGGTATTACATTCGGAAGCCAACCATCAATTAAATTGATGGCAAAATAAAATTTAAAACAATAAATAAAAAACATGTGAAGTAACAATCATATTTCTTCTACCGTTAGGAATGGCCGACTGCTTGTTTTATTCTTTTCCCTCTCCTTCCTTTTCTTGCTCTTATGGCGGATCTTTTCTTTGCGTTGCCTCTCTCTATTGTGACTGTGGCCAGTGCTGGAATATGAGCCCTTGTGATAGCTTTTCTGCTCTTCCTCAGCTCGTTCATAGTCAGGATGGTTCTCTTCGCTTCGGTTTCGTCTACTTCTCTTGCAATTGAGTTGTTTCTGCTCTTATTCGCTGCTATTTGAATTGCCATTGCCCTCAATTTTTGGTTTCTTCGCTGAGCCCTTTATTTCTTCTTCATCGATTTTTTCAGGGACTGCTCCAAAATTTTAAAAACGAATGTTTATGAATGTCTATGAATGTCTTGATTAAGACGAGTCGCATATTATCTTACAAACGATATCGCAGTCAAATCGAATACTCGACTCAAATCCGAAGGGGTAAGAAGTCCATTGTGAATCGAAAAATTATCCAGCAATATGGTCAGGATCAACGTACTTGTCGCAGTTTTTCCTGATGACCTAGCCTATTTGGATACACGATCTTTCCTTTTTTCGTTAAAAACCGCCCGTGAAACTTGACCTGAGTAGTGTTGACCCTTATGGCATTGCTGACTGAGAAGTTTCCCGTCAAAATCTTTCATCCCTATACATCAACTATGAAACTACGACAGTTTGTGTCTCGAACATTGTTGAATTGTAAAAAATTCTCTAGAGCGATGGTCTGCTCGTCAAGATTCTCAAACTCATAGAACTTTTCATGATAACCAGATGGAACTTTCAGTTGAATTTTTCGCTTTGATGATTCCCCTAGAATTTCCAGACTGAACGACAGTTGGTGTAATAGAGGAAAGTACTCGGTTGTCGCTAGTTCTAAAGAGAAAGTGGTGAGTTTCGAAAAAACCGCGCCAAGTACGTTGATCCTCAACATATTGCTGAATAATTTTTTGATTCACAATGGACTTTTTACCTCATTCGATTTGAGTCGAGTATTCGATTTGCCTGCGATGTCCTTTGTAGGATATTATGGGACTCGTCTTAGTCAAGACATTCATAGAGAAGAACTCAAAACGATTTATGGACTCCTATCATCACCAGCTTTCTTCACTGGTAAATTCAATGAGATTGGCATCTTTTTTTATTTGTATATATTTTTTTTAATTTCCATAATCGTGGCTTCGAATTTTAAGTAATTGTTGTTTTGAGTTTTTTTCCAATTTTTTTTTCAAATGAACAACGTCAAAATATGTGCTTGGCACATTTTTTTACAAAAACATTTTTTGTTTTTGTTTTTGGAGGGATTTCAAGGATTTTTTCAAAATGGGCAAGAGATTATACACTTCAACTACCCAAGCTACTATCGAATGAGAGAGTCTTACTATTACATAGATTTGCTCCGTTCTAAAAATGAAACATATACATCCTTAGAATTTCTGGGCCATCGCATTTTGGCAATGTTTGTATCGTTTTATTTTATCTATTCGGTTTTCTTATCCCTAAGCAGACTAATATAGTGGTAATTTTTTCTTATTTTGCCATGTAACACGGCGTTATGGACAGAATATAAATTATCACAAATATTAACTGTAGTTGTTGGAGCTGCCTCAAGTTTCCAACTGCTGATTTTTTGTTTAACATCCTTTTTATTGAACGAAAAATGTTCAATTTTAAAAATTCCTGGATCCTGCTCGTTATCAAGACAGAATTTATCATCAACGAATTGTATAAGTGCACTTACACTTAAAACTCCAGAGCGTTCTATGTATTTTTTCAATAATTAATTTATTACTGTGTGCTCGTCGTCAGGTGTGAGGAATAGTAGTTGACGTATTACGAGGGACCGAAATATGCATTGAAATACCTCATTCGCATAACTGGAACCACTGGAAGAATTGCATAGCCCACAGATAGACATAGAAACTTATAGAAAAACTTATAGAAACTTATATGGACTTGTTTATTTTCAACATTCGTCTCATCATTTGAACCAATTTCAAAAGCCCAGTGAGTGTCTCATACAATCGGCCAATATTTATCGGGCAGAGGAATTCGTTTCATGTCAGATCTGTATTTTGCCCTGAATCTATTTTATTCTTCAATTGCCGTAATGGAAGCTTTTACCGGAGATGCATTGAAATTGATCAAATGGACGCCTCCCAAAGTAGTTACTCTTGAAAGAACGACGTGCGTTTGGCCAGAAGAAAATATGGTTTATCCCACATCCATAACAGCATTGTGTAAACTCAAGCCTTGACTCTTATGAATTGTAATTCCATAACTCAAAAAGATGGGGAACTGGCGTCTCGATATGTAAGCTCCACTCATGATTTCGAATTTTACGTCGATACGTCCAATTTCGAATTCTTTCCCGGATTCTAGGCGAATGGTTAGAGAATTTATATATTGTACTGCCTTATTAATGGATTTAGAAACTGCTGTTACAACTCTAATAGTTCCATTAACCAAACCAATAGTAACATCAATGTTCCGTCTCAACATAATCCTCGAACCAACTTTAATGGTGATGGTTTTTGCTAATCCAGCAGATGAACTATCGTCTTTTTCTTCCCTATGTATCATTTTCATGGTTTTTTTCTTAAGTCGGTGATCACGACAATCTACTGAGTCTTCAGCGATAAGGACTATTTCCTCTGCAGAAATTTCATTCAACATTATAGCATTTAAGCATTCACATTGCTTACGCGTTGCAATTAAATATACCGTATCCGGCGGTTAACTTTTTATATATTGACATTGAAGATGTACTCGATTTGCAGTTTTCAATGAGCCAATGTCAAACTGCCTTGATTCTAATATTTTGATGTTTTCAGCAGTGATAGAAGATCTCCATATGCTCGATCTTTCTGCTGACGCATATTAATCGTCAACCCATCATCACTGAATAAATCCGCCCAAATATTAGCACTAGACATCGATTCTAATCTCTTTTCCACCTCCGTTGATGATAATTTTACATACGGTTGATCTGGACAAACAGGAGGTAGCTGTAACAAATCTCCGAAAATAAGAATATGTTTTCTGCCAAACCAACCATCAGTGTGCTCAAAAGTATCGAATATCTCTATAAGTCTCTGATTGATATACAACAACGTAGTATTAGAAACCATTGATATTTCATCAATTATTATCAGTTCTACATCACGCAGCTCTACCCTCATAACTTTAAATAAGTTATCAGATAACTGCACATATTTCGGTGTGTCATTATGTTCTATGGGGAGCTCGAAGTATCTATGAATAGTCAATCCATTGATATTGAACGCTGCGATACCCGTGGGGGCTGTTACTGAGTTTTTCGATTCAATACTCTACTAATCCAAGTCCGAATCACTTCAATTAGGAAACTTTGCCACGTTCCACCTTCCCCACTAATATAGAGACGTAATATTTCATCTTTGGTAGTCAGTATGCGTTTTACTTCTTCAAATATTCTCTTTTGATCCCCATTCATTTGTGAAACCATGACCTCTAAATCCTCACTTTTGTGACTTTTTCATCAATATCTTTGAATTCCTTCATAATCATTTTGCTTTCTGTCGGATCATATCCGACCTTCGTTTGAGGTGATTGTGTAGTCTCCTCATTAGATTTCTCAACTTCCTCTCGAATTCGTTCTGCAATGTAATCCAATCCTCGTTGGAAGGTTTCCCCCTCTTCGAGATATTCACATGCTTCGACAAGATACTCTTCTTCAGTTTCAAAAGCTTCTGTGTTTTACAGATGGCATTCTTTCAACTCACCTGTATCTCTCCAGGGTTTGAAGAGTAGTAGCAAGGTGAAAAAGTAGATAATCTGGTTGGGTACTAGTATTACATCTCCAATGATTAATCAAATATCCTCTATTATGTTTTTTCAAGAATAGAAAGGAGCTGAGAGCATAGTACTCAACCCCTTCAATTTTAGGTTCTTTTCTGACAATATCATACCATTTGCAAAATTCATATAGGCTCAAGGATTCAAGAACATCTGGTCGATTCGGATAATGATCATCTATCATTGACAGGCAGAAAATATCTGTTGATTCGTTTTCTAATTTTTCTATTTCATCATGTTTTTTCACTTTTGGATTTCGAACCATTCTTATATCTAACCCCTTAATGGTCGTGTTAGAATCAGTTTCATACAGAGAATTTCTTCATAGTGTATCAGCAGCTTCGAGGGCTCCGAGTGCTCGATTTTGTAGGGCACGCATTCCTATATTCCACTACTTTTGTCTCATAGTCTTTATTGAAGTTGCGATAATGAGGCATTTTACCTGCTCGAGTACTAATTTATGTAGATTTAAATTATTATTGTTTTCTTAATTTTACGGGTAAGAACCCTGGGTCATTAACCAATCGACAGTTTGACAGCACACAGAACACTGGTAAATTCACCGTTAACTCAAGAATCACAATTCAACTACAACTTCGATATTGGAATTCGCATCACTCTTAGCATAATCCAGGGACCACTACCAGGAAGTGGTGATGCTTCGGTCCCCGAAGACCACCTAACATCCCAAACAACCTATCCGGATTATGCAGTTTCGAAGAATGGACCTGCAATTACCTCATCTGCCTCCTTAGGATAATTTTAAATTTATCATATTGAGAATTGAGAATTGTTGTTCTTCTCATAAATTTAAATATCTCATTCCGAGCATACCAAAGCTGGCCTTACGTATTTTTCGGATAATCCCATCCCGATCTCATATATGGGAGACCACCCAACCCCCCGATCGCAGCATGACCCGGCTGTCTGGAGTGACTGAAATCCCCCCAATTAAATTTAATCGAAACAGCGTTAGTTCTAAGCCGCAATTAGCACGCGCACAACGAACTGTTTTTAATTACACGTCCATTGATCTCAACTTTTTTTGAAAAATCATGCGAACTCCTCGATTGTTATACTAGGATTTTTCGTATTATCATAAGATTATTATTCTTAAGTTAATTTAGAATTATCAGGGTCACAGTAGTTCCCGAGAATATTTAAGAAGTTATTAACTCGATCGTGCATTGGAGAGTAGGTGAACAAAGACTTACTAATTCATGATCCGACCCCCCTTCTTCCTTCTCCATATTTCGGCACTAGTCGTCGGAACTCCCTCCACGCTCGCTCGACCCCTTAGATGTGAGCTCCATTGGTCTAATTCACATGCTGGAATCTGTGGTTGACCCTAACATGCTGGTATTCATTGCGACGTAATTTTCGAAGGTTCACGGAACCCTTCGTCCATCAGCCCGCCCTCTGGCACCAAATCACCCCAAAAATAAAATCAGAAAATTTAGTCAGGCGCCAGGTCATTAGAAACGGAATGACGTAAACAAAATCCTTCTCCACTCTCAGCTTCAATAACTCCTGTAGCTCGTTCCGTAGAGATTTTAATAATCGGAAGCTGAAAGGGGATGCAACTGGGATTCTCAGCAAAAAAAAAATAAATAAAATAAGAATTGTCGGGGAGAACACTATTTAATTAAAAAAAATCAGTCTCGATACATAAAAAAAAATTATAAAATAAAATCCCCTCAAATCGACCACGGGTTACGGAACATTTAAATTGATCGGTCAAGTCAAATCGTCTGATTAAGTTTATACAGCTTTTCTGAAGTCTAGAAATTTTCAAAATAAATAAATCAATAAATAATTAAATAGTCACAGAAGTCAGAATTAATTAAAATATCAAACAACTGAGTCACGAGACTCGAGTTGTTATTATCAACAAAACTAAAGAAAAATTAACGGACATAACTGAGTTACAAAACTCAATTGTTAGCAGTCGAAGAAGTCAAAAGTTTTATCAGAAATACTTTACAAG
>NW_011887924.1:13155-20501 GCF_000806365.1 Fopius arisanus
AACGCTACGGCATCATGAACTAGGTGGGGATAATCTATTTATCCACCAGTCTCAAGTATTCGGGCATGCGCGACACAAACATTATATTCAAAACGCATACGCTATTAAATTTCACGATGCTTCACAATCATGAATTGTGTTGAATTAGCGAGAATAAATTCTCTGCGCATCCCTAAAATTATAACATTATTCGGGCGTTAATTACTACCCATGAGAGAATAGTAACTCTCCTGATTAACTTATTCCTATTTTTCCATTAATTGCGAAACCTCGTGCTCTGGTGATACGTCACTCCCGTGGTAATTGATAGCTGGATTGTGGCTCCATTATCGGCCACATCGAAAATCCAGTTATCATCAGAAATTAGGAGTTCGAGGGCATCTCTCGGCGTCCAGGGATCCTCGTCGATGTCCTCAGAATTGAACGCGGTGGCGCATAATTCAAAATAAAACAAAATACAATCAAACGTATGTTCTCCTCTCTTCTCAAAACTCTCGCCATTGAAGGTGACTTCCCGTCTGGTGGAAGTCTCTAAAATCGCGAAACGGTCGAGAACCAGTAACTGGTAAAATACCACGTTACATCATGTAGCACCAATCCCACATATCCAGACCATTAATCACTGATAGCCGCGTTTCACGTATTTGTGGATAGTTGAGATAAGTGTTTCGGCCGTTCGATCCGGGATCACGGTAGCTACTAATCTCCCCGTAATTCGTTCTCTTAAGCGTAACACCCATTGCTTCGAACTCACCGCACGACCTAGTCGTAATTTCTTACCACCCCAACTTGATTCAACGGCTTCTATCTGGACGTTTCTCCCCCCTATTTTGTGTTTATTCCAGTCCGCGACCCATTGATCTAATACCGCGTTAATTCGGATTATTATTTTTCGCACTGTTTTTATAGAAATTTGACTCTCCCTTGCCAGGTATTGTTGTGTTGTCGCATTATTATTTATATAAAGAAAAAATAAAGTTTATATCTTCCTCAATTTTATTTTTCTATTGCCGAACCACGATTTCTCAAAAATACTAACCGACTTATTACACTTATGTATCCTCCGTTTTCGGTGCGCGTCTATTGTTACCGTTTGTTTTTTACATCGGAATGAATTCATTCTATAATCCGTATACATCGGTATACGACATACTGGACAAATGTATTCGGGTTTTAATACACCTCTGTCTCTTAGGTACTTTATTATCATTTTATTACTCCGGTTAATTTTGTATAAGTCTGCCAGTATCATGATTGTCCCTTTCTTCGATTTCAACAAGGTATTATATTTGAGGGGAATGGCCAAATTTTATTTTGTCAATTTCCCAAATTATATGTTTTTATTGAAACTTTGAAAGTCCTCGCCGTTCGGTCAATATTCTCGACCGACTCTACTATATATGTTTATTTTATTTATAATGATAACTAGGATTTTTAATAATAATAAAATTGTATATTATTACTGGAGCAGTCATATTCATTACCGAAGTTGCTTCTTTAATAACTGCCGCTGTCTTTGAAATTTCATATTTTGTTGAATATTAATAAACTCCAATAAACTGTATGTCCATATTACTTTCCCATGCAGGGAAAAGAGCAGGATTATAATCGTTAATGCAAGTTTCTCGTTGACTTCGAGGCAGATCGTAAAGTCTTGATTTTGTTTTCAACTTTTTACGGCCAGCAATCGAAATGGTAGGGTCTCTTAGCACAAATGTAGCAGTGACAGGGCGTGCAAACCCAAATCGACATTTCATTGTAATTTTTCCGGACTTCTCTTTTTTTGAACGTAAACAATAACTATTATGTTTATGCTTTTGATGTGTCTTAACTCGACGGTGTAGAGTTGGGGAAATTTAGTTATTGGGAATGGTGCAAGTAACGTAGCGCATGATAAATGCTGCCACTTCCTCATTTGAATTTGTACCAACAATTGGAGTGTTTTCAACCCATATTATCAAATGGAAATGTTGGGATCCACGTCCTTGATATTCCTTTCGCCAAAAGTAGTTCTCGATCTTGCCAATAGGATGACTTTCAAATAGAAGGAAATCGAGTACCGCATGAAACTTGTGACTTTGGCCGGGGAATTAAAATATAATAATTCCCGCCAACGGCACGATATTAGGGAATTAATAATATTCTGAAAAAATTAAGGAAATGTACTATGACTTACGGGAGGACCTGAAATAATAAGAGGGAGGGGGGTTCTCAATCATTACTCCGGGGGATTTATAAATTGACTCTGTATTCTGATCTCATTACAACATATTAACATAACAAATAATTCGGGCCTTTTAACTACTAACTAATTAACTCGAGGGTATGGGTAAGGCCAACTCACTTGCGGCTACGCAAAATATTATATAATAAAATGAAGGGGTGACTGTAACTCTGGAAAAAAGGGGGAGAAGTGATGGGGGCCAACTGCAAAAGTAATAATTAATAGGGGACTTGAATTACAAAGAAAATGATTTTACTGGAGGCTGACCGTTGGGGGGAAATTATATTCAGGGGCGGGGGAATTCGCTGGGGCAGGGAATAAAAAAAATGGGGCACTCACGGGGAATGGTGTCCTCAGAATTCTCTCGGTTTTCCTCTGGGCTTTTGCCTCCTTCCTTCCTTCTCTCGGCTCTCCTCGGATCCTCTCCACGAGATTCAGCCGTACAATTTTCCTCTCAGCAAATCGGTTCCTCCACACGAGATTCCTCTCAACTGTTCTTCCACACAATCTCACAATCTTTCTCCTTCACCAGTTCTCACAGTAGTTCCTCTCACACACAAAATTTAGTCCTTCACAGTATTTCTCCTTCACACAGTATTTCAGCCGGTTCTCCTCACGGGGTTTTTTCCTTCTTAATTCTTTCTGGGGCAGTGACTCGTGGAGCAGCGGTGGCACGAGTTATTTCTTCCAATCATCCTCACCTCTTCCTTCCTGATTTTTTGGGGGGGTCATCGGGTTTACTTCTTTTTCTCATTTAGGGGCTCGCTCGAGGGATGTCTCTTTCCTCCGGGGTCACGTGGGGTCCTTTTTCATGATGTTGATGCATGAGTGCCAGGGAGAGGGAAAACGGGTGCGGGGGTTAGGAGTATCTGGGGATGGGTTGCCCAACGGTGGCAAAAACGATTAGTTAAACCTAACTTAACCTATCAAAGTAACGTGTATTAATTAGGAGCCTGGGGGGGGGGGGGGGCAAAATTCTACCTCGTCACAAACTTCATGTCGAGAAATCTAGACACAGAAACTGGATCTGCTGCAATGACTTCTCGATCAGATAATTTGTCCAGGTACGGAGCATTAATTCCGCGAATATGTAAGACCATTTCTTTCCAATTCCATTCGGCGGGACTCATGGTCAGAATGTGGCTAGGCCATAGTGTCTAGCCATGGACTTCAAATTATTCCGAAGTTTTCGCCAGAATTGTTATGAATTACGGAGCTCGAAAATTGTGTTCATATTTCTTTTTACGTCTCCCTTGTGTATTCCATCCAAGTACCTTCCGGCTGTATATTTCTGACGTGGATTCGTTACATGCGGTGAGTGATAAATTCCACTGTTTATTTGTCGTATATTAGTGTTATTCAATAAATAAAACAGATACTGTTGATTCAACGGTGGTAAACGTGGTATTGTTGAGCAGAGCCGCATTTTGATGTACTCTTGATCCATTATAGGCTCATTGCGCTCCTCCCACTGTCCCTTCTCTTCATACGGGTATAAATCAGGAAAACAAAATAAATCCAATTTTTGCATGTTGTAATTCAATGGGACGTCTCGCACTTTCATCATATGATACAGATTACATGCTGTTCCATTCACTCTTCTATCATGCATGGGATAAATCGTATATTGCTCAAACTATGACGTAGTATCCAAAATTTGAGTTATCATAGGAGATGCTTTGGGGGGATTGTCAACTATAACAGACTTTGACAGAATTTCCTGTTTTCTGTTTTGCTTTTCACTTTCGCTTTTTATAGGTTGTGATATTTCCATGTTGGCTGTTGCAGGGACTGGTTCACTTGCCGTTGATGCTTTTTTTTCTACTCCTATCTCATTGGGTGTAATAATCAAATCTGTATCTTTATCATCATCTTCCTCAGCAGTTTCACTATACACGGCCTCATAGTTGACTTCATCATAGTTTTCTGTATCGCTCACTCCTGAATCAATCTCATATTCAACATCGTCATGAGTAAACCATTTCATCAAATTTCGAGCTAATTCAGGGAGTTTGATTTCGGCATATCGTGGATTATTACATCATAACCATTCCAGAGCCATAAAGACCTTCTCCAAATCGACCAATTTCTGCCAAATAACTTTAGCTTTAGTAGGGATTCCTCTGATTAAAATGTACAACTCATGATCTTTATCAATAGGAGCCGTAGTTGAGGATATCTTATGGATGGTTTCTTCCATTGGTAGTGGTAAATGAGAAGGTTGGCCTACAAGTTTCTGGACTCGCATGGTATAATGCATGTTCCTTTTGTGAACACTTCCTGATCTCTGCACAACTTGAAATACTTTTACTCTTTGAATGAGTAGTTGTTCATAATCATTCAAATTTGTAATCTCATCTGGCACATCACGTACATCGTGGTTATTTAAAATGCGAATTGGTGGTCACCAATTTTTTCTAAATATTTCCAGACAATAGTCACACAAATAATCACTCGAGAATGATTCACGCATTTCAATGAATTTGAATAAATCGGCACTATGGGCAGTTTGAATTTCTTTCCGCAAAGTCGAAATCCTTCTAACACCAGTTTTCGCATGCAATTTTTTACAAGACATGCAAGGATATTCAGCTATAACCCGTTGGTTCAGAGCTATAAAAGTGTCCTTGTACTTGATCTGTATCTTATCTTTGACCAAATCATCAATTCTTATTGTACAGGATTCGAAGTAGTGTCCTGATTTTTTCATGTCATTTGATATTACTTTCAATTTAGCCAAGTTCAGCGATTCTAACGCGTCATCTAAATTTGTCATTTTTCCAAATGTCTCGTTCAGTTTATACAAAAATCTCTTGACGTTCCTCACGGTTGGGAAGTGAAATGCTAACATTTCCACAGCAAAGAATAAATATTTACACCGATTTTGCTCCATATAACAATGGTGCGGATGACCTAACTTATCTGGTGAATGTTTGACAAAGCGAAGTTTCAGAAATTCTGGAAGAGTACATAATTGTTGCACTGCTAAATCTCCAAGACACTTTTGATAATCCCGTACTACATTTTCCGCGTGTGGGACTTCACAGTACACGCCACATACCCATTTCATTCGATGTCTTCTATCTTTCACTAACGGTAAAACATTTATCACTTTCCCTTTTAAATTCATAATTATTTTTAATAGTTCCAACCCATCGAAAGCATAGATGATTTCATGGAAGTAGGATTCGGTAGATGCTGCATGTCTTGAAGTTCCACACAGATTCGTAGCTCTATGATCATTTTGTTGCCATGCATTTTGGTGAGATGATGGTGTGCGGTTTTGCCGAGTACATTCAGCCAATGGTTCAAATTTTTTATACAAGTCTTTCGCTGCTCCATACACCATTTTAATAACTTTTGAACTTCTAGACTGCTTTCAGCTAAACTAGTGTGTTCAATTCTATTGATAACATGCGACAGACGTTCAACATACTGTTCAGGGCGGGATTTGGTCTGAATTTTCTCCTGCTTCAATTTCTCATTTCTGGAAGTCTCTCTCCAAGCTTTTGATTTAGCAGCAGGTTTCTTTAGTTTTCCAGTCCATTTGTTTTTATGTGTGTTCTTCTTACCGTGGTTCTGCACATTCATTGATTGTTTGTTTCATTTTTACTTGATTGGGCAGATTTGTTGAGCTCGTTTTCATGAATTATATGAGTAGTCTCTTCAACTTTGTCATTTTCAACACTATTATCCAGCAATGTTTCAGTAGTCGTTCACTCGCTCGTTATGCTCGAATGACTTTGTGGATAAGATTTGTCTAGACTATCTCGTGCGATTATCTCTATTACGGGGGATTCCTCTGCTTCGTTCGAAGGCCAGTACTATCGTTCGTTTGCGAAGACACTTCATCGGCATGGGTGTGTGCCTGATATGATCTTTGTTCTTTTTGTCTGATTTCATACAATGATGGGAGCTTCGATTTATCGTTATTGGAAATTGTTGGAAATGGTTCGATCTCCAATTTATGGAACATCTTCAGGGGGTGTTCGCGGATTCGCGCTGTATCATATTTGATGAGTTAAGGTTTTTCTCTAAATAATAAGGATACTGTCAACGCTATCGCGAACACCCCACAGTCCACGGCATTAAATTGTTCTTGTATTCGTGAGAATCGTACGGAATTATTTCAAACTTTGTAGAATGGATGTAGACCATGCCGAATTTTTTTATGATCTTCATGTAATGATCGTACATTCAGGGAGTCATAAATATAGATATATCTACTCTCATAATAAGAACAAATCCATAGTCCAAATTTTCTACTGTCACGTCAAAAGTGAACAAAATGATGAAATCTTTAAATTTGACTCAGCTGTTCAAAACCGAGTAGGTCACTTGAGCTGGCATTGATTTTAAAAAGGGACAAAACTCTAAATCAAAATAATCCCCTACAATAAACCCCACTGGATTACTAGAAATTAAAAGAAATTTTGCACACGTGGTTTGGTTTAAACTGACTCCGGAGAGTCTATATTTTGTGACGTGACATTTCCTAGACGACCGAAAATGCCAATCCCCTTCGCCCTTCCTCCCTATGGCCTCCTCGCCGATGCAAAAAGTTAACTGAAATCGGGACCTAAAAAGGATGCCGGTCGCCAGCTAATTTTTCCTGATCGAGAAATCAGCAACTCGCAAACCTAAACCTAGATTAAAATCGCAAAACGTATCACTAACCCGTACTTAAACCTAATTTCAGCGAAGGGGTCAAGGGATAGGTAACGGATGCGTGCGCTGCTCAGTGTGCTAGGTTGTGGAGAGAGGGATGGACTCGGGGAAAAGGGCGAAAATCTTCAAGAATAAATTTTCATACTCCCCTGAATATTCCTCGAAGTTAGCCATTTTATTTAATTAACGCGACCACTAGTGTCGGAAATTTCACCAGTTGACAGAGTCAACGGTATTGATTCTACCCGCCGTGGCGGTGATGATTTCAAAAAAAAGCAAAACACCTCCTTTAAGTCCACGAATCTGGGACGAGGTCGAGAGCGAGAGCGAGAGACCCCCCTCCAGTCACATTTTTTTTCTCATCATGCAGCTGGAGAACTTGGAATCTATAAAAATGTCAGCACCCGTCCATCGTAATGATTATTGTATCAATATTAAGAATACGTGATCGGGT
>NW_011887924.1:20851-31984 GCF_000806365.1 Fopius arisanus
ATGGTGATGGAAAGTTCGTGCATGTGGCAGTTTTAGTGGATCCACCACATAAATGGGATGAATTGCTTCCCAAGTACAAAGAAGTGAATCAGGCTGTCACGTCACTACCATGGGCTACATGGAACACTCCTAGAGATAGCAAATACGAGACATTGAGTGAATATGTGAATAATATTCTGAAAAATGTTTCACACATTTACGTCCAAGGTGCAGAGAAGAAGAACTGGCTACAGCAAATTCTCAAGAATGAAGTACCAATTGAGGATTTCAATGACTTTGGCAGCCCTGATATGGAGCCTCTGGAAGGTGAGGGTGTTTTCAAGTGTGTCTACCATCACAGTCTTTTTGATGGTAGTCCTACCCAATACCATTGCCCCCTTGAACATGTGCAACGTCTGAAACGATGGTTCACCAAGTATAACGCGCGGTCTCTAGAGCAATCCTTGAAGGAATTTTGTGAAACTCAGCATTTGAATGCGCTGACCACTCAGGAAATTGCATTCCTACCAAATCATTTCATCAAAACCATTGCCAAGGACACCGTGGATGCGGCTTGGGACAAGTTGCCAGAGATGATGAAGAGGGATCCAAACATCGTCAAGCTACGTTATTGCCGCACGCATTGGTCTTCAGTATCGGTCTCATCACCCAATCCAATCCCCCCGCCAATAGCTAAATGCCCTCTGTGTCTCTATCATCGCTGCTAATACACTCGAACTCACAGTATATTATTATTGAATAAAAATCATTTATGAATGTATTTGTGTATAATTTCGTTTAAACCCATAGCTCCCCTCCACCACCACCACCCTATAAGATCAACATTTCAGTTCACATATAAACATCTTTGTGAAATCTCATCAGTTGACTCTCGAATACCGTCCATATAAGATATCATTCTCCTTGAATAGTCAAGTTGAATTTTATTAAAAAATAAAATTCTTTCAAAATGTCTGATGATAATCAATTTGAGATGTGGGACGAGTATTGTCCATCATTTGAAGCTGCTGCAGCAACAGGAGACATGAGCACATCGTATCGACGCCTTTTGGAGAATGTTCTCATACCTCTGGAATGGTTCATGCGACTACCGGTGCCTACATTGATTACCCATATAAGCCAAGCTATTCTACAATTTGACGGTATCACTGCAGTCCATCTCACACTCGTTGGAGTTCGCACAATTCTGGTGAAAAGCAACGATTTTTATATATTTATGCAAGGACCTGTGGCTGAAGGAAGTGAGTGTGGAACATCTCCTGATTGCAGTTCATGTGAGGGTGGGACTTCTCCTGAACGTGATTCACACAATGAGGATGGTGGTAGTGCAGATATTGAGACGGTGGAGGAAATGGAGGCTGTGGCAATTGATGTCCTCAGCTCATTTTTCCATAGTATATAATAAGCAATGAAAAAATTGGATGTGGATGGGGCGGAGAGAGGGAAATAGCCAGTGAAGAAACACACGACCCCAGAGGAGGGGATACTGCACACCTCCGCTCTGAACGTACGAGTAATTGGACTATCAGAAACCATCCATCATCATCATCATCATCCATCATCCAACCATCATTTGTACAAGAACAGCATAGCAATCATCATTGATTTGCAAGGATTCCAAAAACGAGCAGAATTTATCATCAAAGAATTGAGTGCAGTGGCAGTGCAACAGTCGCCAGACATTGAAGAATCTCCTCCCATCAACATCCTCTTTCAACCACCATGTGCCTGGAGTGATCTGGAGATGCAGGATATTATAACCAACAGGTGGCTAACTCGTAATTATCATGGAATACAATGGAGTGTTGGTGGTTGTGATTATAATAACATTGACAAAGTTTTTCACAGTTTTCCAGTGAATAGTCGGAAAATTTATGTGAAAGGCTTAGAAAAACAGCACTATGTGGAACAACTGCTTGGTGATTCCGACCACGTTGTAAATTTAGAAGATTACAATTGTCCAAAGATCGACAATTGTTTCTTCAAAGAAACTGCCCATCCGCACACTCATCGACACATTAAGACAGCGCAGGAGTTAGTTTGCTGTGCTTCGGTGAATGTGGACCGCTTGAAACATTGGTTCCAGAGTACTCATCAAAAAATCGACAATAGTAAAAAAGATTTTAATGAACTTCTTGATTGAAAAATCAGACATTTTTACTTCAATTATTATCTTAAAATCGCTCTTTTGTTTGGACTTGCGAAAATGTAAAAATATATTTACACATTCTAAAAACTATTCTCATGTTCATTTTTACAAACCTTACATTTCCATTCAATGTAGAAAAAAATTCCCTTTCTCCAATTATTATTAGTATTATACTTCTTATGTTGTACCATATCATTTTTTCGATCCATGGAATAGGCATTCACTCCACTTCGAAACCACGCCTCCAAGCGGCTGACCTTGGTGAGGTTGAAGCTGGCGAGGTAGGCTTTGAATGTTGGCCTTTTTGGTACATGGGATGGATACACAACGACTGATGGGGCTAATTGTGCTTGTGGATCATCAGTCGATAGGATTTCCCTAGCAAGAGACGGGGTTTTTTGTTTCGGAGGGTTTGCTCCCGGAAGCTGTCGACGTTTCGTGTTCTCAAGGTCGATTTCTTTTTCCGTGAGGGCATTCGAAGTAGTATCCTCCTTTGGGGGTGATCTGCCTTAGACTTCAGCAAGCAGTAAAAGTGCCTCACGGGCAATCGGTTGACTTGTCGAGTCTTCTGTTGCCCCCTCTTGCAGTGGTGTCAGCTTCAAATTTTGGGTGGTAGGTTGCTGGTTATTTAGAACGCTCAAATTGGAGATGCCTCTCATTAACTCCTGAGAGTCGTCGCTGCTAACGTCTGTATCAGTGTCACTTCCACGATCCATCTTGGTGTCGATCTTTCAGTAATATTTCCAGTGATTTGAAAATTATTTCTTTCTGAGGCTTCGTCGTGGTATCTTTAAATCGGTCATATAATACTTTCCAACATTTTTACTACTTCTGTCGACTAACTCCACTACCATGGGACTACATAATTTATGAACAATCGCCGGACCGAGATAGCGATGCGCTAGCTTCGCGTTGTACTTTTCTGCCTTGTTTCTAAATTTCTATTTTACGACGGAACTCGTCGAATTTGGTCATTCTCTCCGCCCACTTTTGTCGGATTTCGTCGGTAGAGGACTTGCTGTCGATTATCCTAGGCTCATTTTTTACTATGGCTTCGCGTCCATGATTCAGGAAGAATGGGGAGATTCGTAAATGAACGTCCCATTCGTTTTTATCGTTAATTAATACAGCCGCGATCATGGATTTAATAGTATTCTTCGCTTATTCCACTGGATTAGCCTGTGGGTGGTTCAGTGGCGTGGTGTGGCGGATAATTCCGCGCGCTTGCAAATAATTCAACACATCTTTATTGCAATATTCTTTTCCATTGTCGGAAATGATAACGCGGGGGGTACCCCAACGATCGAGGACTGAATCTAGAATCTTTACGATGGTTTCTCCTTTTTTATTTCGTGTCAGGTATATTTCAAGGAACTTTGTGCTTTGATCTTGAACAACAATGATATGACAATTACCGTTTTCCGATCTTGTGGTCATATCTGCGGTGTCGACAGCGATTTCTGACCAAGGAGTTTGAGTTGGTCTAACTGTCATCGGTCCGTGTTTAGGGTTCCTATTACTCTTTACAAAAATGCATGTCTCACAATCGAGTACAAATGATGTTATGTCGTTTGATATCCCTGGCCAATAATAGGTCTGCCGAATGCGGTCTAATGTTTTATCCCTTCCAAGATGACCGGCTTGCGGTTCTTCGGGATTTTCTCGAACGACATCCAGGATCTTGCCGGGTCTAATAACAAGTTTCCAGGGATTTTCATCGTCTAAGAACGCTTTCGCGTAGTCTGGTCGATAATAAAATAGTTCGTCGTTTTCTTTTTTCCATTCCGAGAATCTGAGGGGGTATTTTTCGACTAGACTTCGTTTGGTAGTGTACCAATCCTTATCGCATATCGAGTTCAGTTTTATTCCATTTCTTATTGTTTCTTCTATTACTTCTTCCCATCCCAGCGGGTCGATGTCGACATCAAACAGTCGCGAGAGTGCATCGGGCGCTTCATTAAGGGTACCGCGCTTATCGTCGATTGTTAAATCGTGTTGTAGCAAATAAATGGCCCAACGCGCGAGACGGCCGACAGGATTTTTTAAATTATATAGCCACTGTAGGGCTTGATGGTCTGTTACGACTTTGAAAGTCATCCCTTCGAGATAGCATCGCAGCTTCTGTACCGCCCAAACAACGGCTAAAGATTCCTTTTCTGTCATTGTATAGTGAATTTCGGCTCCCCGCAATGGTCTGCTAAGTACTTCAATTAATAATTCTTTACCCGTGGCTGGAACTTCCTGAACTAAGATTGCTCCCAAACCAAAATCGCTAGCGTCCGTATATAATATAAACGGTTCCCCGGGTATAGGAACATAAAGCCGGGGTATGTCGATTAAGGCTTGCTTAGTTTCCTCGAATGCCTTTTTCTCGACGTCCGTCCATTTCCACGGCGTTTGGGGACTTGTAAGTTTATTTAATGGGCCTTGGATTTTGGCAGTATCTTTTAAATGTCGATGATACCAGTTTACTAATCCATTAAATTGCCTAAGATGTGTACGGTCTTGGGGTACCGGATAATCGATTATGGGTTGAATCTTTTCGGGGTTCGGCCGCATTTCATGTTTATCAATTATGTAACCTAAGTATTTTACCTCTCGGCAAGCGAGGACGCTTTTCTCTCGATTTATTTTCCGTTTGCCTCACGTAAAACATCGAATAAAATCGACAGCAATGAAAGAGTTCGTCAAGATTTTCACTCACGACGATCCAATCGCCAGGTAAACCAATACTTTGTAGATCCAATAATTTGGCAATTTTCGCGCCATAATCAATTCTTTAACGCGTCGTTTTAATTTATCCATTAGTCGTTGGAAAGTCGATGGAGCGCCAGTTAGACCATGAGGGATCCGTTGCCATTCTAACAGGCCTCTTCCCTCAACAACAAAAGCGGTGTACTTTTGGCTCTTTTTGTCCATAGGGATTTCATGAAAAGACTCGCTCCTATCTAACGTGGAGATTACTTTTGCCCGATATAATTGCGATAAAATCGATCGCATTTGAGGCAATGGGTAGGCTAAGTTTTTAGTTTTTCGGTTCAGGATCCTGTAATCGATACGAAAACGCAGGCTCCCGTTGGCCTTTGGGGCTATCACGGGCGAGCTTGCCCAGTTACTGTTGCTACATGTCCTGTACCCTTTTTCTAATAAACGATCAACCTTTTGATCAATGAAATCACGAATTATCTCACTGCGTCGATATGGCTTTTGCTTGTGCGGTATGGGGTCATTTAACTCGATTTCAAGAGTAAGTAAACTCGTTACCCGTGTAGATTCTTTTTCGAAACTTACAAATTCATTATCTAGGAATTCCCTCAGGATATTCGTTTGTTCATTCGACAATGTTCTCAACTGTGTGGGGAAAACACATCGGTGGGATAGCGGGTAAGAGAATTGATTTCCAGCCAATGTCCACTCTCTTTTGATCGGATCTAGTATGATTTTAAAAGCTACTATAAAATCCATGCCCAAGATAATCTCGCTTGATGCACCCGGGAGGATGCTAAACCACTGTGGTCCATAAACATCTCCTATGTCGATCACGAAACAGGTACCTCCCTCACTTTTCACGATTGAGCAGTCTCTCAAGCAGATTCCTGTCGTTGATGTCGAATCGGGGACTACGTCTTTGATTTTCAAGACTTCGACGAGTTGAAATGCTTCCGGACTCATATAGGTTCATTCGCTTCCGCCATCGATAATCCCTTTTAATTCCTGACCGAAGATTGAAATTGTGTTACCTCAGCGTTTTCTTCACCTAGATGAAGAAGAGATATTGATCCCATTTTTTCCGATGGACCCGCAAGTGACTTTACTTCATTTATTCTTATTTCATTGGCAGTTCTCACGGTAACTGCTTGCTCGGTTTTTTCCTCTATGATGCCCTTTGTTACGGTGACGTGGGGAACGTTCTGGGGGGCATTACTCGTTTTTTGAAATTGTAGGGCACTTGTCATTAGTATGGCCCACCTGTTGACAAATGTGGCATACCTCCTGCCTCCCGGCAGTACAAAAGCGTGGACTATGCCTCATCTCTCCATAGTTGTAGCAGAATGCTGTGGACCAGTCCTTTGACGATTCAAATCTTACCTTTCGATTCTTTCAATTTTACCGGGGTTTTCTTTCGCTTAATTATTCTTTTGGTCGAATTTCGCGAGAATCCGCTCAACACGCTTCCTAACCATCGGTTTCGAATCCTTTCCTTTCGAGGTATGATCCCACTTTATATTTTTCACGTCCAAGGCGTCCAAACTAACCGGATCATCGTCCTCAGATTCGTCGGCGAACATTAGATTATTCTCCCTTTCTGCCTCGATGTTTTCAGCCTGTATTGAATTTAGCCCGATTTTCGGCCTCATGAACCTTCCCCTCTTCTGATCGACAACTTGTTTGAAGATATCACCCCGCAACTTAGCGCAGGCATGGGCAAAGTCGGATCCTCGGGAGCCGGGGCCATAAAACCCTATTAGACCCATTATTAGAAATACAATACCCCAATTGCGCGGAGCCCAGCGTAGTCAGGGTGGGAGTAGCAGCGTGTACGAAGTGGGGCGCAGTTAGACAGAGAGAGCACCGCGCGCTTTCCTTTCAAATTGAAAAAACCTTACCGCCTAAAAATTCAAACAAATTTTCACCAATTCAACGTTGTAAATCCTCAGTTGTATCGGGGGTAATGGTTCAAACATCATGGTGCCAGAAATCGATTATTTCTTGATTACCTTAATATTGAATAATTATTTTTGTAAAAATTGGAAAAAAATGAGATGTCTGTTCTTTAAAATTCAATCAAAATCCATTCTATTGGAACCGTATTAGATTTCTATGAAATCTATATAAATTTGTCATCGTAAAAAACTGTTGAAAAGATTTTTTAATTTTTGTTAATACAAAATTTTGTTAATACAAGATTTCTTCCAATATGAATATTGAAAGAATAAATAGATTCATAACAAAAATGGAGTTGAAAGTTTTTTTTATAGAAATGTCCCACAGAAAGCTCTGGGTTTGAAACGAATGGGATTTTTCATTACATTTTAATCTATTTTTTTAATTTTTTGCCGATATATGAGCCAAAGAAGACAACTCTAAATGATTTTACCTTGAAAGTTCTGCAACGAAATTTCTCTCAAATAATTTGTATGAACGCATTCTGTTAACTCAATTTTTGGTATGAATCTATTTATTCTCTCAATATTCATATTGGAACAAATCTTGTATTAACGAAATTTTGTATTAACAAAAATTTAAAAATCTTTTTAACAATTTTTAAAAATTAATTTGCTGCCGAAATATTCAATTCAGAGTAATTTATTCAACGGAATTTTATGCGGAAGTTGATAGAGGGAAAATTGATTAATTGATATTTTTTAACAATGCAAAATGCAGCAAGAAAAATATTGATATTTTTCGTTCAAAAATTCAAATTTTTGCGCGTTGACTGACGTAACGATTCCCCCACACTGACCCAAGCATCGTGGTCTTGCCCCTCCAACTACCTGCACGGTACAATAGGACCCCTTATTTTATAGTCATTGGCCTAATTGAGGTTGGGAGCTAGGTGAGCCGATTGAGCGCACTTTGCCCATGCCTGAATTAGCGAATGCAAGAACGTTCTCGTAGTTATCTATTTTCAAACCTAGAATTTCGAGCGCAATTCGTGGATTGTATTTTCTTATTATTTGATCAATCTGTCTCTTGAATGTAGGCGGATTCCTCATTCGTTCAAAAAGGAAACGTGCTCGATAAGTGAACTCCGCTAAGCCCTCGCCCTTTTCGACCTTTAATTCTCCTACTTCCGAGTAAAGATCCGTGTCGTCTTTCTTTAACGCCCAATTTTGTCGAAACGCTGTCGCGAAATCTTTCCAGGTTCGCCATTTTACCTTGTTAATTAAATACCACTAGCGGTAGGGGCCTTCGAAGATGGCTGACAGGCATGGGACGAATAAATCTTTATTTATTCCGGTTTTATCGAGTTTTTCTATTAGAATCAACAAGAACTGGTCTGGATCTTTTTCAGTTCCGGGAAAATTTAATTTCCAATCAGTCACTAATCGTGTAACCTTTATTCCAGTACCCATGTTCCATGGTCGAGACACGGATTCTTGTAAGGTAGGACCTGCCTTGTTCCCTCCGAGATTTGGAATTTCGCTTGAGTCGTATTCTTGTAATGATAAACTACCCTGTCTCGATAATATGTCTTGTTCAATTGTTCGGAAAGGCGAGTAAAAAGAATTTTCTTGCCTACCGAGCATCTGTTGAATAGAAGGTTGTGTATAAGACACGTTTTGTTGTCCCGTTTGATTTGTTTGAGGATTATAGAGTTCTAGGCTAAAACGCGAAATTTGTTGACATTCCTCCGTGTCGACAAATTGTTCCCTAACAAAAATTGTACCATCTGATAGAGTGTACGATAATTGTATTTTATGCATATTTGCATTCCCTCTATTTATTTTCAGCAAAGTGGACCTGCCTTAATTCCCTTTCGACAGAATTTTTCCTTTCATCCAAATTAATTTTAGGTCGGAGTCCAGACGCACTTCCCTGATTTCCCGATTGCGGACCCTGAAGGGTCCAATGCACTCCGCGAATTTCCCGTCGCTGATTCAGTCGAATCCCCTCCAGACGGGGGAGTCTCCTTGGGCAGCGCCTCGTTCCCTGTATTCTCATGTATTTCTCTCCTATTCCCTTGGAGATTTTCTCTAATATTTTCCTGTAAGTTATCTCTATTTTCCATTAGCGGTTGATCAGACCTTCTGGGATTATGTATTTCTTCATTTGTTCTTTTATTATTTTCTTGACTCTGCCCGACAATTATTTCTACTAGCTAATCGATATTCGTTTTTAATTTTTCATGTTCTTTCCCGTGATCCTCGACTTTATTTAAACTATCTTCGATACTATTTATTTGTATTACGTACTCTAACGGAATATTGGGAGTGGGCGACGGTGTTGTTCGTACCCTCCACCCCCTTGTACTTATCATTGGGGTTCCTACTCTGTGCAAGTTCGGCGCCGTATTATTTTGGGTATTATTTATTGGAAGCCCCTCTGTCGACGCATTTTCCTCCATTGTATTTCCTGGGAGTGATCGCCCTTCCTCCTTTTGTTGGTACCGTAGTATTTAATCGCGACCTAGTTACTCTATTCGTTGGTGGAATCGTTTTCCTGGTTTTTTGTGGCGGAGAGGAAAACATATTATCTCATTATGACTACACGATTGCCCATGCAATTTCTCTCAAAAAAAAATTTTTTTGTTTATTATAAATCTTCTACATCTAATAATATTTATTTCGACAATATCGTCGAGGATAGAGTAATTTAAATTCCTTTTTCCCAATTATCATCGAGCAACAAGGCTAATTTTCACAACAGACGGATAAAACGCGTTGAATTACTCGATTGCTTATTTCGGATTTAATCACGACAATAGACGGCCGCAATTAATATTTGATGTTTGTGGAGAATCGACAAATCTGATAGTACAAATACACACAATTTAAATACATTTGCATTTCATTTCTTATTTTAGAAAAGATTTAAGAGTGAGAATAAAGTGAAATTAAAAGAGAAAAGAAAGAAGGATAGAGATAAGGTCTATTCATTCGTTTCCTAGAATGTAAACATTGTGAGCGGTCAACCGCACTCGCAGTGGAAATTTAACGCTTTATTCTCTCTCTCTAACACACTGTGTAATTTATTTTTTTTTATCAAATTTTACTTTTTGACAATTTAACTTTCTATAAAAATATTGCTAACTATTTTTACTAACAATTTCCAACAAGCCTTCACTCGGCGCGGCCTGGGTCAAGGGATGCCGAGGTCCAAAAATTACTATTTGTTATAACTTTCGACAATTTTATTAATCGGGCGCCAGTTGATTTGACGGGAATCAACAACGTTTCCTGGATTTATCTCAGAAAGTGGAAAATTGGAAAGACCCAAGGCAACTTGTAGAAACATAGAGAGAAAGAAAGGAAAATAGGCAAGAATGAAGCCAAAGTTACTCACTTAAATTACCAACAATTCCTTTAATATTCCGTTGAACTCTGATATCGACTCCTCCACAATACGATACACTGTGACCTTGGCCGGAGACTTGAATATATTAATTCCCGGTGAAGGCACGAATTTTAGGGAATAGCTAACATATATTATTTTATTGGGGAAAGGCCATTAAGTTTACGGGGGGGGGGGGGCTGAAACGATAACGGGGAGGTGAATAATTACTCGGGCGGGGTAGTATGGATAAAGACTGTATATTTTGAGAAATGTTTGAATATCTAAATATAAGAATTAATACACGAGAATTTCACGCCTTCTCTTAATAATTAAGCAAGAGTGGGGGGTAAGGCCAGCACACTTGTGACACACAGGTAAGTAATAGTGATGTTGAAAAGAATAATATATAGAAAAAAAGAGGGGGGAAGCTAGTCGATCAGAAACAAAGGGGTGAAGTTAGGGGGACGATTTAAATATTCCGCTTATAGGGGGGTTGTTACGATAATCGCAACAGATATCTCTCTCGACACAATTACACTAATTAATAATTATTGAATTACACTAATTAATAATTATTGAATTTTGAGGCTCACCCTTGGGGGGAATAATATTACAGGGGGTGCGTTGATATTTGTTGGGGCGGGAAAGGTAATGAAAGGTACTCACGGGGATGGCGGCTACTCTAATCCTTCCAAATAAAATCCTCCGCAGAATTCTCACGATGTTCCACAAAGTACTCCCACCATAACTCCTCAAAATAACACCGTCCAATAACTCCTCAAACAATTCTCAAATTAGCTCCTCAAAATGTCTCTAACCAATAATTTCTCAAACTTTCTCCAACGAATGACTTCTCAATATCCTTTACACGGGGGGCGGCTGTGAACGAGTAATGGCTTCCCATCCTCGTGGTTCGTCTTCCCCGATTATCAGTGATAATCGGGGTCAATCGGGGACACTCGTCATTGAGTGTCCTTGTCATTACT
>NW_011887924.1:32832-35153 GCF_000806365.1 Fopius arisanus
ACTTGGGGATTAGTCAGCATTTTATTATCCTCCATAACATTATCTTTTGGGATTTGAAGGGATGAAAGAACTTGTGGGAGAATTATTATTAATGTATTTCAAATTCCTGGAAGATGGGGTAATCCAAATTTTTATGGTCCGGGAAAGTCCCAAGGTAAATTTTCAGTTTATAAGATAATTATAGCCAATTCGTGGTACTATTCATATAAAAGTATAAATGAACCGGTTTGGCATAGTTAAACATCATTTATGATATCCTTACTCATTCATCCGTACCTGGAATTGATCACTTTAAACAGAACATTAATACTTTTTGCGTGCAAGGGGGTGGAGTACCTGGGGCCTCCTGCTGAGGTGGCGACGCGACCTTTAAGGGAGGAGCAGGGGTTCATACCTGAGATACCATAGCAACAGGAACCATTGTCCATAATAAAATTAATAACAGTCTCATAATTGACTCAGCCAATGACCGTCCTCCCAGTACGTGCATCAATACGCACTCTTCCAATTTTAAATATCATTTGTCAACGTGACACCGAGACAAGTACTTCTAATAGATTTCTCTTCGAAAACATTCTCACAAAATGCCTGTTATGAAGCATTGTTGCAATCCGCTCGGAAAAAAAAATCATGCGCGGGTTTGTAAGGCACTCGTTAAAGTTGGTGACAGATTTCGGGAATTATTCGCTGAAGAAATTGGCAATGGCGAGTTCATTTGCAAATCTTGCCACACTGGTTTGAAGCAGAAGAAGATGCAAAGTATCTCTCGAAAAAGTGACAATAATAATTATCGAGAAAATAGTTGTGTAGTGTGTGTAAGTGAAGAAGTGTCAAACCACCTCGAGACTTTGTCAAGATGTAGCGACTCAGAACATTCTGATGAAAAGTTTGAACTTGCTGATGGGGAAAGGCAAGAAGTCGTTATAGCGGCATTGAATAAAGCTCTACCATCATTAGGTCAGGCAATCATCCCGAGTGATTGGAGTAATCGAAGTGCGTGTGAAAAGCGGAAAGCGATCGAGGACATTAAGGAAGCAATTGATAAGAGTTTGAGTGATCCGGACGATTGCTCTGATATTAATTGCATTATCGAGGAAATCAAAGAGAAGCTGACACACGTGGATAAACCATCGGATAAAATCGCATTGCTGACAATGCTCCCTAAATCCTGGTCCATTTCGAAAATTCAGAAAACTTTTGACGTTCCTTACTACACAGCACGTAGAGCTTACTGGATCCACCAACAGAAAGGTATAGGGGCTTCGCTCCCCAAACGAACTCGCAGATCATCGGTAAGCATGACAACTGAAGAATTAGTGAATGAATTTTACAGAACAGATGAAATTAGTCGCGCATGCCCGGTAAGAAAGATTGTGTTTCGGTCAAAATAGGTGGTATTCGGGAAAATGTTCAAAAACGGTTAATTTTATGCAATTTAAAAGAAGCTTACGCGCAATTTAAAGAGAAATTTACAGATATGAAAATCGGATTTTCAAAATTTGCTGAATTCCGTCCTCGAGAATGCATTTTAGCTGGTGAAAATGGGACTCATTCGGTCTGCGTTTGCAAAATTCATCAAAATGTTAAATTGAAATTACAAGGGATTAAAGCCTTCCAATTTCCAGACTCATTTAGTGACTGTTCATTTCCTAAAAATTACGCAGATGTCTTAAATGCAATGATGTGTGAGAATCCAACTTCGTCGTGCCACCTTGGTGAATGTTCGGATTGTCCGGGTGACTTATGCATAAAAAATCATTTAGAAGAAATATGTGACGTAAATTCGATTGACTCAGTGACGTACATGACTTGCACTGCGATGGATCGCTCTGAATTAATTCGACGCGTTGAGGACACTGATTCTTTTATAACGAACTTGTGTGACGATTTAGAAGTTCTCAAAATTCACAACTTTATTGCAAAAAGTTAACATGCTTTTTTAAATCAATGCAAAACAGACTTGGAACCGGATGAGTTCGTCATTCTTAGGGATTTTGCAGAAAATTACCGATTTCTGATCCAGGATGCTGTGCAGGGTTATCATTGGGCAAAAGATCAAGTTACTATTCATCCAGTCGTTGCATATTATCGGGACAACAGTGAATTAAAACATAGTTTTGTTGTAATTTCCGAATCCTCAAATCACGATACCGTAGCTCTTCATTTATTTCTCCGAAAAATTATTAATATTTTGAATGAAAAACATTCCGTTCAAAAAATTTTTTACTTCTCTGATGGTGCCAGCTTGCAATATAAGAATAAAAAAAATTTCATAAACATAGTTTATCATCAGGCGGACTTTGGTGTGGAGGCTGAATGGC
>NW_011887924.1:36848-55498 GCF_000806365.1 Fopius arisanus
TACAATTGTAATGGTGAAATACGCCATGTCGGAACAATAAGGGAAGTAAGGATGGCATATAGTAATGTACTTATAAGCATGTCCCAACACTCGTCAATACGCTGCTGTGCAGGGTACTCCATCTCTATCCTCCTAACTACAATTCCTGTCCACGGGTTCGAATATTTAAACTCACCAGAAGAAGTACCGGCCTATCAAATCACCATGGAAACAGACAAATACGCAATGTGTTTTTTCATACTTTTATCCGTTCTGGTTTTAAGCGCTGCTATACTGAGGGTTTCTTGGGGTATTAATGTTGATAAAAATTGTTATCGCGACGCCTTTCCTGAAAATATTATGAAAATGTGGAATAAAACACTATGGAAAATTAAAAATGCATACATCCGTTCATTTATTTACAATCACATTCCTAACACCGGGAGCAATGCCCCAGCAAGTGTTTTTGATACCACTTGTGTTTACTCAAAATAAATAGTCTGATACTTGTTTCGGCAGTCCGCAGATCCCTTCCTTACCGACCTCAGCCCACTACGACCCACCGCCACCCACGGGCCCCGCGACACTAGCACCGCCTAGTGAAGAAATTAAAAACTCCCGCCATGCCCCCTACCCGTCCAATAACGGCCACACACGCCGCGACACTAGCGCCGCCTGGTGGCGAACGTTGGCACTTTTACCAGATGATCCGCATACTACCGGTAAGTGAAAAAACACATCAAAACCATGTACACTATGTAACGTGACATTTTCCTGGGGAATGGAAAATGCCCATTACCTTCGCCCTACATCCCCTGAGCCTAATAAAACCTGCTAAAATTTAACCTTATGGGCGCCAGGTAATTTTTGCAGGAATGCGGCCTCAAGGATTATCGATCGGCGATAATCCGAGGAATAACCGAAATGTTATTTTCGCCAGGGAAATCGATAATTTCCCGGAATCGGACTCTCAATGAGTGAGCGCGCGAGAGAGAGAGAGAGAGAGAACAAGAGAGACGGCACTATGCCGCACAGCTCGGTTAACAGCGAGCAGAAACCCACAAAATAAATCTAACTTC
This sequence comes from Fopius arisanus, assembly GCF_000806365.1. Taxonomy (NCBI): domain Eukaryota; kingdom Metazoa; phylum Arthropoda; class Insecta; order Hymenoptera; family Braconidae; genus Fopius; species Fopius arisanus. Next base: position 37,907 of record NW_011887924.1, read on the forward strand.
CCTTAACATTCGATAACTCAGAATCCGCTCAGCAGATTCCGGAAAACCCTGAACCATCCGGTCCGGGACATTATTCCCCACAATCCCACTTAAATTTAGGCGTAAGGGTGCGTAATTAGCTCCGTTGAAGCAATTATCAACCACGAGGAAATTTAACGCGCGATTCCCCACCTGTTGCACATAACCGCTCGTTGGCGACCTTGATTGCGCCACGAGGGAGAGCCTTGTTCGTTGGCCGTGGACTACTTTTCCCAAAAAACATCATGAAAATACCCTCAAAATCCCACAATTTACACCAATGACCTGCCGACCGCACTGGGGGATAATGCAGGCCGAAATTATTCGGAAAAACCCTCCACAAACCTCTTCAGAACCACCCAAAATTTGGGGGACACAACCGATGCCATTTCCATGGCTCGGAAAAATCTCACAACCGCCAATAATTATCGGGGAGCCGCCAAAAGGAGAAAAATCTTTAAATAAAACCGTAAAAACTCACTGTAGATTTTCTTGCTGCTCTCTTCTTCCTTTTCAGGACCATCCTGGTGCAGCAATATTCTCCTCGTGTTCGGGGTATCTCTCGGGAGGTCCTGGTCTGAGTCCTTGGCTCCCACTTTCCACTCACGTGCGTGGTGTTTCACGGTCAACGCGTAACTGATTTTCGGCGGTCAGTGTCGCGTTACGCTGACCCCCTAATCACGCCTACCAATCGATCGGGTGTCGATTGGTGGATCCCTCTACCTTATTGTGGACCAAGCCCTTCGCGAGGGAATTAATTCAAATTTGAATTAATTGCCCCATCCTAAAATTTAGCTATCACCTTCCTTTCCTCAGGATCGGTTCCCCTGGGTTCTCGGGATTGAAAGACCCTTATTCCTAATTCCTAAACCTAATTTTATTTTCTTAACCCTTAATTAATTTGGCAATCCGCCGGGATAACGACTGATCTTATCCCGAGCGGCCTTCCACCCGTATTCACTCTTGGCAATTCGTAGGGGTAGTGACTGAGTCTGAGTCCCGTACGACCTTCCACCCGTAATCAGTCTTTGGCAATCGGTCGGGGTTGTTAAAATTTTTAGCCCGTACGGCCTTCCACCCGTACCAATTAATTCCCAGAACCCTTTTTCCTAGAGCGCCGGCTTTTTTAGCCGGACCCACCCGACCCGATGGGCTTACCTTATCCTTCTCCTAACATCCTCCTAACCTTTAACTTACATCTAAGCCACCCCAAGGGGAGAAATCCTAGTTTACCCTAAACCTAACCGATGTCCTAGTAGCCTCGCTCTCTCTCATTTTTGGGGATCCTAACGGGCATCCCCGATGCTCGTTACAACTATTCTCTCCTACACTTTTTCCCTCTCTGCCCCTGGTTTTTATCTCGGATTTTTTTCTATTCTACTATATCTCAAGTGAAGTGTAATAAATTTAAATTCTATTTGAAGGTAAACCTTAGTGTATCTTTCTCTTTGTGAGCTAATTCCTCATATTATAACCTACTTCAGTACTTAGTCCGACGCAATAGGCCTCACTAAGTGAGATTTATAAGATCCTTTCTCCCCCGGACACTACCTGTCGTGACTAGTCGCGGTCAACTCATCTGAAGGGTTCACTGTGTAACGTGACAATTCCCGAAGCGACCGGAAATGCCCATCACCTTCGCCCTTCCTCCCTCTGGCCTCCTTGCCGATGCAAAAACTTAACTAAATTGGGACCTAAAAAGGTTGCCGGGCGCCAGCTAATTTTCCGGACCGAGGAATCAGCAACTGGAAAACTAAAATCTAGATTAAAACCGAAAAACTTATCACTAACCGGTACTTATATCTAATTCAGCAAGGGGGTGGAGGGAGAGGTAACGGATACCTGCGCTGCTCAATATACTAGGTTGTGGAGAGAGGGGTGGATTCGGGGGAAAGGGCGAAAATATACAAATAAATAATTTCCCAAACTGCACCAACGTCCTCAAAATGAGCTAAATTTTATTAAATTAAACCCCAATTCTGATACCGGAAATTTCCCAGTTGACCGAGGTCAACGGTATTCAATTCACCCGCCCTGGCGGTAATAATTTCCAAAAAGAAAAAAAAAGGTAACCCCATTTAGGTCCGCGAGGCACCGGAGGGTGCTCGGGATTTCTCCGAAAATTCGGGACCCTGTAGATATAATTTATTACAAAATTTTCCCATAGAAAATCTCCCCATAATTCCACGAGTCTTCAGGAGAGGCTCGGGATTTTCCCAAAAAAGCTAGAGCCCCATAGGAGGGCTAATAATAAACTTTTCCCATGGAGGAATTGTAAATGAAAACGCCACGTAATTCCGCGGGCCCTCGGGAGAGGTCCGGGATTAATCCCCAAAAAGAAAGAATTTAATTAATTACGTGTGAATTTTTAATATTACCGAGGAAATTCTCGGCGAGCCTGGAAGAGGCGTTATCGGAAAGCGAGAGAGAGATGGAAGATGATGTGCAAGAGAGATCGCACTACGCCCAACGCTCGCGGCACGCGTTAGAAAATTTTCCGACGTATAAAAATTCGCGCCGCCTCAATGCCTCCACCGATCGGCATCGGATAAACTCCACCGATGAGGGGGAATATTCGCGACCATCCTCCCAAAATTGGGGAATTCCACCATTTAAGGGGATCGCGATATCCCGTTTTAAAGAAACGGGATTTTCTCAGCACCGTTGTGCTGGAATTCACGCTCAACGTTGAGCGGAGCGGAGTGGGGGAAAACACTCGCAGCCTCGACGGCATGGACACCCCTCAAGGTTACCCGAGTAAATTCCTCACGTTTCCACGGGGGGTTTTCGACGGTTTCCTCCGGGATTTTCACTTGTTTTTGTGCGCGATGTTCCCCAAAACTTCCACAGGGACGGCCCTGTGGGATGATTAATCCCCCACACGCGATCAGCCGTGGTTTTCGGATAAACCATGGCTGAGAAACACTCGCGACACCTCCACGGAGGGAAACGCTGTTCGATCTGTTGATCGAACAGGATCGATTTACACTCGCGAACCGAATTCATCATACGTCCTCCAGTATCCGGTGTTACTGGGATAAATTAAAGAAATTTCCTCACCTTTCCACTCGGTTTCCGGGTGACGTGGGATCATTCCATTGTCTTTTCTCTCCTCTTTGCTCTCTGGGGAAAAACTCGTCCGTTGGCTCGTACGTCCTGGCGATAACTGCCAAAATATGGCGGAACTCGAGTCTCGTCGGAACATTAGTTCCGGTGGATTAAGCGCGGTGGCACTAATTGTCCTGGCGCGCTAAGACCTCCCCATTCAAATTTGAATGGGGGAGTTAATTCTAATTAATTGTTCCTAATATCCTAATTATCGCGGCTAGTCTTTCCCGCTTGTTTTCCCCGGGGATTCGTGGACACTCTAACCCTAAACACTTAACCAAAGACGGCAATTCGGGGAGGTGTCGGTCGTACCACCCCCACCGACCTTCCAACACTAACCCGTAATTAAAATTCCTCACGAATCCCTCTTTCCGGGGTGCTGGAACCCGTAGCCAGACAGTTCATCCCGGGAAGATTTCGCGAACGGAATAACCCCCAAATCTACGTCGGATGATAATTTCACATTATCCTTCTTCGCGACGAGATTGAGGACCGACATGATTTCCAACCCTAATTACTGATCCCAAAATCCTAAATTTTTCCTTAATAAACCCCTAATCTCCTGCTGATTCGGCAGGGAATAACCCTTGTAATTTTTCCCACCGTAGATTCCCCTAAAATTCCCTAATCTTCGGAATTAGCAGGGAAATATCCTGAAACTTTAAACCGCCTTAGCGTAGCCTCCGGGCTGTCCGGGAAAATGGCGAGACCGGAATTTTATTTTATTTTATTAGTGGTTATTTATTTTAAATTTTCTCCACGCTCTGGGACTCGCGGGTTGGGCGCGGCTCTCTCTCTCTCTTTCCAAAAAAAATGATGCACGTCACAACTGTTTACGCGATATTTCGACCTACCTAGTGACCCAGTGTCGGCTACATGAGAAGGGCCAAGAGAAATCCACGTTTGATAAAACATACAATCGCAATTTATGACCATATAAAAACAGCAAAGTGATTTTTTATAGGGGACTTCTGCATTATGAAAGGCGGAAATCCAGGGATCTGCACAGAATTGAGTCAATGTACCATAATAGATCAGCAGTTACAGAATGGTACATTAGCGGTTGCTCGATGTGGTTGGGCTGGATTTTTACCAATTATATGCTGCCCATTGAGTTCGCAAGATATTTCAACAGAGACATTACGGGAAAGATCTGGAGCAAAGCCAAAAGTCACGATGCATTCAATGTTCTCAACTTCGACTCCTCTAGTTGTGCCAGGAGCTACAAAATTAGGTCTTCTTGCAATGCAAAGTAATATCTTGTAATGTTTTTCTTTTACTATTGGATTTTACTCTCAAGAATATTGAACTGAAAAATTTCATGATGTTTTTTCTTATGCACAAAAAGATTTTCCCATTCAAAGAAAGTATATGATTCACTCTAATTGACTATCATAAGTTTCGTCCTCTAGCACAAGGAAGGTGTCCGTTTCGATTTAAAAACAATTAACGCGTAAATACGACGTCATAATATAATTTAACCAATTATAAACTGTAATAGTACACGTTCGGTTAATTCGAAATTTTCTTATATCATGGAAAGAAGTATAACGATTGTGTGGCTAAGCAAGAACACTATTGATTCGAATTATCATTATTCATTCAACGGAACATTTCACTCATTTATTTTGTTTTATTTTTTAACAACTCATTTTGTAATATCGTTACCACAATTTCTACACCTAACCCATTTTAAACTCCGCTTAACAAGTGAAAGAGGAGAGAGATTATTTTTAGGTGGGATCAAGCTAGATGGGACTAAATAGTAAGGTATACGACAATGGAAAAGGAAGAACGCCCTATAAATCTCTTTGACGTATTTATTCTTAAGCGCACACAAATACACTACAAATCTAACGTAAAAACCCGGGATTGTTTGAGTTAGCGAGAAGAGTAGTGTTTTGAGTGTAATGTGTCTGGATTGTACATCCGATTACTTAAACGAAGGAGGGCGACAATAGAGTGCTTAAATGGATATATGGTGCATGACCGATTCACAGGGTGTCCAGTAAATTCTGTGACATCTAGACGATATCATTGATTGGTACTTCGTTTTTCTATTTTTTTACTAGCTCACTCTCATATCACGTTGAAACTCTAAAAGAACCTACAAACTTCTTGTTTCTATACACGACAAGTGGTGCGGAGGAAAGCCCTTCCAATTCAGTAAGGGTATCACTCAGATCCCATTCCCCTGACCGCGAAGCCTATCATAGATACCTGAAGTTCTTTTTTTTCGTCACTGTTGGTTAGCAATCCTCGTTTTATAGCGCCATCTCTCTTTTCTCTAGCGGGGACTAGCTATTCTCCTTTTTCTGACTGCCGTGCGCTCTTCGTAGCACCTACTTTTTCTTATAGGCATTACTTTGAGTATAGATGAATTAATAGGATCTTGATTCTCTTCCCATGAAGATCTCATTCTTCTTATGGTGCCTTTTAAAATTTTTTTATCACTGCGAACGCCGATTTCCCTTGTATTAGCCTGCGGGACTTTTTAGGTTTTATTTTTACGGAGTGAAAAGTCTTACGTTTCTTTACTTGAGATATATTTCTCAATTGCGACGTCCGCAACAAAGCTATTCAAGCTATTCCATTATAGTTGTCATGCCCCAGAGATACAATTAATTAAGAAATAGTATTAAGTAATTTCTCATAATATGAGGACACGCGAAGTGGCACATATTATCAAAAAGATGTAATGTCGAATCAGACAATGTTGAAATATAAACTATCCCGAATATTTGTAGAATAAGTCCACATATATTCGTCATAATGTAGATCACTGGGGTGCAGTGTGAGCACTTCGCCTCATCGACGGCTATGGCCTTTAAGTACACCTGGGACTTCACCCGATGTCTCTCCAGGTGTAAAACAAAGATAGAACACTTGTTGCAATCGAATCCACGATGAAATATAAGCTCGTGAGTTCGCTGCAACTGGGGTCAGTCAGTCAGGTTGTCAGACACAGACAATTAGTAATCCGATTATTCGTTAAGTCACTTTTCTTGTAATTCATATTGCCTGATATTTACGGCATTAATCAAAGACTATATTTATTGAATAAATCGTTTAATCGTTAAAAAGTTGAATCTCCCTGATAGATATTCATTTCTAATTATCTACAAGTGATCTATCCCTATCTTCGAACCCAACCGCTCGGGCCTATAACATAGTCAATAATTAAAAAAAAGATTGTATTTCACCCAACCAGACAATGAGGCAACGGTAATTTCAAATGAGGAACAAGAACAAAGAGTAAAGAACTCTCTCCCTCTACCACTATCACCGGGATCATTTCGGTTACTCGAAATTCTTAAATATTTGTTCACTACTGACTTTATACACGTCGATTGCAGGGCGTCGTGTATACATTATGCCGGCCCGTATATCAAGGATGTCCGTCCAGTTTTATTTGTGACGTGACATTTTCTAAACGACCGAAAATGCCCATCACCTTCGCCCTTCCTCCCTACGTCCTCCTCGCCGATGCAAATACTCAACAAAATTGGGACCGAAAAGAGGTTGCCGGGCGCCAGCTAATTTTTTTTTCAGATCGAGAAACCAGCAACTCGAAACTTAAGCCTAGATTAAAACCGCAAAACGTATCACTAACCCGTACTTAGACCTAATTCAGCAAGGGGTTGAGGGAGAGGTAACGGATGCCTGCACTGCTGTTTGATAATGTAACATAAATATTAAACGATCTATTCTACTTCCTTCATACATGAAGTTCACACAGAATTATTCAGGTCTTTTTACTAAATTACTCAAGGGTTGGGGGTAAGGCCAGCCAACTTGCGGCTACACGAAAGATTGAACAAAACAAGGAAAGGATGGCTCTACTCTGAAGAAAAGGAAAGGGTAGAAGTGAGGGATCCGAATGACAAAAAATGATAATGAAAATTAGGGGCTTTATCTACATCCAAAAAGACGCTCACCGTTGGGGGCGAGGACCTTGCGGGGGTTTTGTGAATGTTTCTTGGGGCGGGAAAGGTAATGATGGGTACTCACGGGGATGGCGGCTTCCTTAATTCTCCACAAAATGATCTAACCGATAACTCCTCACGACGAGCGTTCCTCCCTTCGTCACTCAGCAGTATGTAATTAGCCGCAAATTATCAACAATTACAAAAACGAACTTATACAATCGATTGTAAATCGTTCGCAGGTGATTGTAAAAAAGGTCATAATGTTTAAGAGTAGATAGTTTTTTTATAAAGAAGTGTTAAACTAATGTTTCATGACAATTGTCATGTTTAACACTTCTGTTTATCAAAAAAACGTAAGTATTGAATTCAAGGTTTTTGCCCAACCCTAACTGGGTTTATGAAATTAACAGCATAAGCTGTAAGCTTGGGTGGGAATAACCAGGGATTACTCAAACGATAATTGTTCTCCAAATGTCACCCATTAGTGAACAAGTTATTATAATTATTAATGTACTTACAAAAAGTACAATGGTTTCGATGTGTCACTCAACGTTCAATTAAAAGCCAGCCGTAGTGAAATCTTTCAAAATTAAAGTGAGAAAGACATTAATCTATCCATAAACGTATAACAGAAAAATCCTCTGAATAGTTGCGCATGCGCCGTCATACTTGCAAAGTCTTATCCCCTCCACGCAATTTTGCAATCACGTTTATTGCTGATAATTTCCAGACTAATGACTCTTAAACGTCGATTCAAACGAATATAGTATTTACAAACGAATTGCAAACGATTACAATAAAAAAAATCATTTAAGAGTGATTAGAAAAAAAAATGCGGTTAACTACATGGGTCATAAGTTTTTTATTTTTTATAAAAAAACTATCTACTCTTAGACATTATGAACTTTTTTACAATCACCTGCGAACGATTTACAATCGATTGTATGAGTTCGTTTTTGTAATTATTGGTAATTTGTGGCTAATTACATACTGCTTCGTCACTCCAGGTTCTCTACAAATTTCTCACGGATCACGAGCGCACTTTTCTCCCACAATTCTCCACAAATAACTCTCCGCAATATCTCAAACTTTTTCCACACAAAACTCTTCGACAATCTTTCAGACAAACTCTCCAAACTCTTTCCAAATCTCTTCGCAATAATTTATTCTATCCACGGGCGCAGCTGTATAACGAGTGATGGCGTCGCATCACTCGTTCTCGTTCTTCCCCGATTATCGGTGATAATCGGGGTCAATCGGGGACATTCGTCATTGAGTGTCCTCGTCATGATTATTAATTTGAGGTTCAGTGAGGGATGTCCTTTTCTTTTCTTTTCCGGGTCACGTGTGCTGTGACGTAGTTGTGGGGGGTTTTCTTGTCTTCCATCGTGCGCGTGTGGCGCGGAGGGGAACGGCCAGGGGGGGGGGGCGTTTCTCCTTCTTTGGTGCGATGATGTTTCCAACGGGCGTGGGTGTAGTGATGAGGGAGGACGCGGGGCAAGGGGAAGAAATATTACGGGAGTGGGAACCAACGGTGACCGGTTTTATAACCTTCTCTATTTATTTTACTTGTAACGATATTTTCCCCGGAGTGTTCCGTAAGTCCGGGGAATTGGTTACCTTCGCCGGGTCCGTAGCATCCGCGAATTTACCAGGAGGTCGCCAGCTATTTTAAGTGGGTAAAATAGTAAACCAGAGAGCCGCCTAGTTGTTAAGGATACAATTACAAAATACCATTTAAGCCGCCTAGTTGTTGAGGACACAATTCGGAAAGACCGAAGATGCCGGGGGAGGTGGGGGTTAGCACCTCCCCAGTAATAGCCGATAACACATACGGACGAGAGCGCAGAATGGTGGGGTTTGCCCGTTCTCGCGACAGGACAGACAATAAGTTCCGCCTAGTTGTGAAGGACACAATTAGCAAAGACCGATAAGTTTCCGCCTAGTTGTTAAGGACACAATTAGGAAAGACCGATGAATTAAAATTAGGTGCGTGACCAGAGATCGTCACTGTCCCTTTCCCAGGATGCAGTGAGGACCTCTGGAGACTTCCCGCGAAATACCAAAGTGGCGGATGTAAAGATAGAACGCGTGCGGGAGCACTGGCTCGCTCAGTATGCTGGGTTATGGAGAGAGGGTCGGAGTTCTTTTAGTGTGGTCGGACCCCGATAGCGTCGGAAGGTTGGTAGGGTAGGGTGATCGATAGCAGATCAGGTCGATAGAGGCGAGAGCGATCGGTAATTAGATAGCGGTAGAACGCCCATAGCTGCCAATATGCGCTAGCATAGCGAGAGCTCTAGGTATAGGTATACCTCCTACTATAGTCCGTTAGCACAGCCTCATGGCTGTAAGAGAGATAGCGATAGGTAAAGCGATATGGCGGGCTATATAGCCACGCTAATCACCGAGAGCTACGGACTGTCAGAGCCCGGGGCCGAGTGGCCCGTGAGAGTGCCGGAGCAACTGTGCCATGTGGAGTGGAGAGTGCTCCCTAGTAGCTCTGCTTCCCACTCCCGGCTCACGCGGCTGGAGTGCGTGGGGGATCGTCCGTGGGTCTTATCACCACGGTGAGGATATCCCTTCCGGTAACGTTCCCTGGAGCGCGCCGAATTCAAATGTCCCCAAACAGGCTGTCCAGTTAACCCCTTATCTGGACCCCTGGCCATTTGAATTCTCTCCCCGTCTAACGTAGAACAGTTCTCTGGAATGGAGAACCAAGTGTTCCGACAGAGGAGTCTCATTGGGAGCTGAAGTTCAGTACTATCACATCAACTCCCCACGCGTATGGAATTAGCTGACCCAATCGATGCGGCAGAGAGCGTGATTTATGCCAGTAAATATTTTCCATTATTATTAACGCCAAAATCGCGTTACATACTTAACCTAATTAAATCTGAAAAAAAGTCATTATTAGGGTTAAGGGAGGGGCTGAAAAAAGTGCCTCGTCACAGTTTATTCGGGGAAAAACCTTCTTAAATTCGGGCTCGTTAAAACTCTCACATATAAGAGCTTTAGGATCGGTGCGGTGTGGACATTCTCACTGATGAAAGATTTAATTAAGCAGAAAATTACATTAAAATGGACATTTTAAACATTCAAATACACAAACTCAGTACAAGTGGGTGAACGCTCCTGATACATCGAGTAGTTATAGTAGTGCACAATCTAACACTGGTAACAAAAGATAGCGTGAAGACCGAAGGACCTATCACAAAAACCACATATCTTAAGGCCAACAATTGAAAAACCCTGCGTGAGTAGGCTTTAAAAATAGACAAGAAATAGTGAGAATTGTCGTTGATCTAAAAGGAGACTCCGGGGAGACCCCTTAATTGAAACATTGTATTCTCCATTTAATTTTCTGCAAAAGCAACTTACTGTAAACTTCCATCAAATGAATAAATGTACCAGGATTTTTACAATATATACATAGACAAAAATATTTTTCTTGTTTTTAGCATCCCTGTCTCCCTTTTCCTTTAGTCTTCTTTTTTTTTCAACATCAACAGAATATTAAATCAATAAAATGAACCGCAGAAATCAAAACAACAATTTTAGCTATTTCAGACATAACATCGGCAATTAATAATGTCCTTTCAATTATTGAAATTTCAAATGTGAAAAATGAAAATGTGCCAATGTCAATTTAGGAATACATTCCTGGAAATTCCGTTGCAGATTTTTATACTAGATTCTGAATTTTGATAATTTTGCTACGTTGAATATTTTAATTTTGCTGCGCTGCTCAGTATGCTAGGTTATGGACAGAGGGGTGGATTCGGGGAAAAGGGCGAAAATGTTCCCAAAAAAAAACTGAGACAAATAGAAACAACAAAAAAAATAGGCTCTACTAATCCACCTCAACTAACTGTTTTATTCGGCGATTTCAACAAGGTATGGAGCTCTCCCTTGCTGTAAGTCTCAAACCATGAAAAAAAAAACATCCACGTGATTACGCGAAACCTCTGGGGAGGTTCGCGACTTTTCCAATCCCGCGTAACCCCAAAGTAATGATTAATCGACGGTTTAAGGGGTGAATTAAGGGTTGAACTATCCTAATAGTCCATTGAGGCGCCCTTTATTATAGCCCAAACGGGCAATCCACAGAGAAAATTCTCGGAGAAGGCCTGGAAGAGGCGTTGAGAGAGAGAGAGAGAGAGAGAGAGAGAGAGAGAGAGAGAGAGAGAGGGAGAAACAGGGATAGCGCGCGAGAGAGACAGCGCTACGCTCAACGTGCACGGCGCGCGTGAGGATAAGTTTTTAACGGTTTTCATTTCCCAGCGCTGTAACGGGTCAACCGATGGAGCCCGAATAAACTCCACCACCGATGGGGATCACTCGCGTACAGCCTTCCAAAATTGGGGATTTTCACTGCGTACGTGGATCGACATATCTCCGTTCGTCGGAAAGGGAATTTTCCAATACCGTTGAGCCAGACTTTTCGCTCAACGGTGAGCTGAGCGTAGTGGGGGAAACACCCAAGGGCTCGACGGTACGCATGTCGTTCGATGCTATTCCTCGCATTCCACGGGGAATTTGCGGCGGTTTCTCCCGGTATGTTCACGCTTATTTCCCATAGAATGCCCGCAAAAATTTCACGGGGATGGTGCCCTGGGATTACCAACTCTTCAACTTTGGCAAACTCCTCGACAGAGGAAAAACGCTGTTCGATCCGTTGATCGGACGAGTGATTTTATCATTCGCTAATCACAAACGGGATCCTCCAGTTACCGGAGTGAGTGAGATAATTAATCAGAATATTCCCTCACCTTGGCACGGGACTTGTGCCCGGGGAGGGATCCTCCCATGGCGTCCTTTTGTTCCTGCGTAGAAAAACTCCCCTATCACCTCCGTGTCCTGGCGATAACTGCCAAAAAGATTGCGGAACTTTTGCCTCCCTAGAACGTTAGTTCTGGTGGATTAGTTGCGGCGGCGCTGGGCGTGGAATGGGGGAAAATAAATCTCCTAATTTTGATCCTTAACCTTACCGGGTTGGCTCTCCGGGGATCCGTGGGCAGAACTTTTTACCTAAGAACACCCTACGCGACAAACACAATCGGCAATTCAGTGGGGTGTTGGTCGTGACACCCCTACCGACCTTCCACCCTTAAAAGTATTTGAAGATACCTCACGGATCGCTCCCTTTGGGGTGCTGGCACTCATAGCCAGACGGTTGATCCCCGGAAGATTTCGCGAACGGAGTTCCTCCAGCCTCCGACGGATGATCATTTTAGTTACCCCTCTTCGCGGCGCGATGTCCCTTACAATTAGTCATTTCCTGAGTTACTCCCTAACCTCAGCTTCCCTTAAAATTTTCCCGACGGGAACATTCCCCTAAATTCTCTCCGCACTAGGCGTAACCGCCGGCCGATCCGGGGAAATTCGGGGAAATTCGGGTATTAATTTAATTAGTTGTTTTTTTCTTTTTCGCTTTCTTCACAATGGGACCATTTGTGGGACCATTAGGTGGGCGCTGTTCCCTCTCTCTCTAGCGCTCCCGCAAAATTGATGCACGTCACAACAAAAACATGAATATTGTAAGGAAATCTGGGGAATTCCCTTTTGGACGTCGAGAGCGTCAAGAAAATAATAAAAATTATCGTGAGTACGCAGAAAAAGACCCAGTCGAGTCCAGAATTGAGATTTAGAATTATTAGAATTTGAGGATCTAATTGCATTTTTGATGCCTAAAATTATTGAGAACTTATACTGCGTATTTCACCTTATTTCTCTTTTGAAGATTTCCTTGCATTTAAACGCCAAAATTACTGACTTTTGAGGCTATCGGGGTTTAATTTAAATATTGAATGAAAGTTTCGAGAAATAAAAATTAATTAAGTAGAGTTCCTTAATTAATCGCGTCTTGAGCCAAAAAAATATTGAGCTGCACGGTTAAGGTTTAGGATAAAATACTCTGGGGTAAATGTGTAGGATAGGGCTAGGAATAATTGAAATATTATCGCTCGGGATTTACGGGGTAGAACCGGTTAGGGTAAGGGTTTCGGTGACAGGTCAGGAGGGAATCAGTGCAACCATGAGGATCTCCTGAGTAGTCAGGTTGCTTAGGGTTCGTAGGAATTAAAGTTAAAGGAATAGTAATAAGTAATTATGGGGGGAAAAATTAGGGTTTGGTTATTTGGGTTCGTCCTGATCCCGGGATTCCGTGAGAAACCCACCCTACATACGCGCCCTTAATTGAAAGGAATTTATTGTGGGAAAAGACCCGTCCACCATCTCGAGGTAATTAAATTGCAGTTTTGCCTATTTTATATTTTGCGCGCTTGGGAATTTGAAAGCGCTAGGGATTTAGTTATGAGACGGGGCGCTGACCGCGTTCCCACCCGCCATATTGCGAAAACGCCAGTTTCGTTGTTGACGTCGCGCGATACGAGTGCGTGCAACAAGTTAACGTTTTCTTTTTGAGTTAATTACGAGTTTGGAGGATTTCTTTTTGTGTCGAGGAGTAGTGCCGAGTTTGAGAACATTTTGAGGCCAGGGAGGAGACAAGTAGTTAAAGTTTTGCTGAGTTACAGCCTGGAGACACGCATGAAGATTTGGGGTGAGCATTGCCATGCTTCTCATTTATATTTGCGGATTTCGCGTTATGAGTGTGTGTTAGAGTCTTCCTCGCGCCTCCTAATTGATAATTAATTAATGCTCAATACGGGAGAGCAGAATTCGTCCCGGTAGAGCCATTTTTACGGAAAATATCCGTTGGAGAACATCGCGCCTCGTGTTAGAGATTTTTGTTGTTCGACACGATTCAATTGCGTAGTAGACGCCTTATTCGGGAAATTTCAGTACATTCAGAAACGATTTTGGGAATATTCCGGATAGTTAAAATGACTAATTAAGGAGTTTTGCTTGGAACACCGAGCCGAGAACATCTCTTGTTCTCTCGTTGCGTGGAACGCCGAGGTGAGAGTCTCTCTCATCTCTCATTCCCCCTTGCGATTATTTTATCGCCTATAATTGCTGCCTTAGCCATTTTTATTAATAATTAGAGACACCTGCGACCGTTACCGATTCGTCGTGCGGCCCACGCACTAGAAGTTCGGGTATTCCGATATTTTGTGCGGTTGTTTCGAGCAGTGCCGTACCTTGAGGGCCATGCGCCCTGCCCCTTACTATTATTTATAGGAGTTTGGGGAATTATTAGCCTCCTTTATTGAATTATGCGTTTATCGCCACCCCAGTTGGGAATAAAATTTGCTTTTCCAGTGCGGATATCTGCCTGAGATTATTCTGGTGCTTTTTGGCCAAGTTTGAAACTGTTTGGAGTTTGAATAATTTCAATTTTTGGGTCTCTGCGTACGTCACGCCTAATTGTGTATTTATTTTCCGCAACTCTGTATCAATAACTTTGATATCGAAAATATTTTGGTTTTGCTCTTGAATTTAGAGATTTTGGAGTATTTATTTTTAAAGTTTTGCCCAACAAACTCGTTTCCACCAGAATCCATCCCTCTCTCCAGAACCAACAGCCTGAGCAACGCGGGTAATTACCACCTTTTCCTGGTATTTTCTTTCGAGACTTTATCTTATAACATTCTTTTGAGTTTTGTTTCCATTTTGAGAATTTAGGGTATTCCGGTTTGTTATTTCCGGAGAAACAAAAAATGACTGTCGCTCAACTCTTGATTTTATTTTGACGATTTTAGATTCCAGGGGAAAAGGGCGGGTTACCAGTCCGATTTCATCCCCCGTGAAATTAAACATGTTACAATATATTATTAATTAATTGTCCACCCTTGGCCAACATTATAGACCGTTACTGAATGACAACCGGGAGAATGACATGATAGTGCAGCATACCATAGATCTGATAATCTCGTAGATGAATAAAATAAAAAATGAGTAATTCAATTTCTGCTTCCGAGTGAAAGCGTTGCTATCATTCAATTTTCCTATTCTCCAATTTTGCCTGGAAACGGTGTAGAATGGTCTGAAACTAAACAATACCAAGTTTAAAGACCATGTGTGTATGTGCAGATGGTCTACTGAGGGCCCATTTTTACAAAAGAAGAAGAATAGCATGCTAAATTAATTGCCAAAAATCTGAAATTTTGTCAGTTCATAGGTCTTATTATAGACTTGATCTGTGTTAGATGTCAGACCGATCTGTCTCATTCCTAATTGCTAAGGCTTTCCCAGCCCTGTTCTCATCATCGGCCCTTAGGCTACTTATCAGAGTTATATTCATTTTCTCAAGAATAACAATTTATCCACGAATTATTTGCTTTATTTAGTAAAATTATCGCTCCACCTCAGAATTTTGGACAATTGTTCTATTTTATTTACTCAATTGCAGCAGATGGGGTCTGACCACAAAATAATCGTCAAAGGTGACTCTTTATGAAAGCATCGTCCTGTGCCCGTATCCGTCGAACCAGGGCTCAAAGAGAGAGAAAAACCGAATTAGAGCCGGTAGTTTGATGATCCGGAGCACCGGCGGTTAAATTTTATAGCGCCCTAATCGCACAGTTTCACTGTCGAGCGGTAGTCGTGTCAAAACGCCGACTGTATCAGGGTAGGTTTATTCCCTCGAAAGAGGTCTTTCCCTCCCTTTGGGCAGATGCGATAGGGGGGGGCTGTGGGGCGGGAAGGTTACAAATCGTACACACCCGAAAGGGTATACGAGAAGGAACGTTGTTTTTATAGCGTTATGTAAACATGTTCAATTTTAAACTCCACTGGGGATAAGTAACGGAAAGGGGGGGGGGGGGAGGCGTTTAACATGCATGCAAAAAAAACAGTTATCAATAAGTAGGTAATACATAGCTTCCGGGAAACTTGCATTATTTATTCAGTGTCAGGTGAATCAGATAGTTTTCATTGAAATTTGCTAAAAGTTGGCGAAAGAATAAAAACGGTCTAAGTTGTAGATTGCAAAATTCTGATTTGGCAAGTATTTTCTCTGAGCTTTATATAACTATTTTTTCTTCTCGCAAATGCCTTATTCTTAATCTTCATTTTCAGTGTGCACCCTTTATACCAAATCAGTCTACACTCTGGTAATCCCACCTATCTTAGCAGGCGATCGAAAACCTGTCAATACAAGTCTCTGCCTCAGCAAGTCTCAGAAGCTCATTGTGGGTGGGACCAAGGCGGAACCCAAAGAATTCCCGCACATGGTGGCAGTTGGATACAATACTGGTTCTGGCATTGACTGGGGATGTGGGGGTACATTGGTATCCGAGTCATTCGTCTTGACCGCAGCGCATTGTACTTTTTCTTCAAACAGGTAAATTAAGTAAGTGATAAGTGAAGATTGATTATGCAGAGAAACCACTTCCAACTATGGAGAAAGCTGTTATTATGACGTTTTGAAATTCCAATTCGAAATTTGCTCATGTATTCACAAGATATTCTATAACATGTCTAGTGATGATTTTTTGAACAGCAGGAGCAATTTAATAAAAACGTAATAAATTTAATCAAAAGTGAAACCCTAAAAAATGGCGCAATCATCAGCTTCCTTCTCATGAAGCCAATAAATTTGAACCGACACGGCATTAGTACCGACCAATACAGATTCTCACAAAGATCAGTAGTTCATAAAAATTAGAAAAATATGAATATGGTGTTTTCAGTTTTCGAAAATATGAAATCGACAAGCTATCATCGCAGTAGTCCGAAATTAAATACGTCTTCATTCATTTAAAACACCCGCGGCGGTAACTGTTGACACGAATTAATTGCTTAAATTGATCTGCAACAGTTTTTACGGAAGTCGTTTGCTATGTTTCCACTTCTCCACAACTCAACTGTTCCCTTTTTTCTAATCCAACTCTACAGGATTTTTCTCTTATATTCCGGCCCTTTCTGCCTCCATTTTTGGCGAATTGGCCATATCCCATGCGGCGGTGAATCCTACACTGCACCGTATGAAGATACGCGATAGCGTATCTGCCAAGTTGACATCACAGGCAGAGGTGACGTCACAGGCAGAGAGCTGTCGTGTATTATATTACAGCTAACAACTCGCCCCTAACCCCTTAAAAAACTTCAATTGCTTTTTTCTCCTTTAAACGCACGCTATTTTGGAAAAGTATCCTTAGATACATTATATAAATCGTGGTTGATCTTTCTGATGAGATTTTTACTTTTTTCACTTATTACATTATTACAAAAATAACTCCATAGCAACAGATACGAATTCAATCTTTCAAGAGTTTTATTTCGAGAGCGTTACTATTCCCTAGCGCTGTTTGGGTGGGCTGTTCTAGGCAATAAAACTAGTAAGTTGGAGGAAATTGTCTGCGCTTACGGAATTCATCCGCACGAGTCCGTGGCGGTGGCGCATGAACTAGGATGGAGACCGTGCTTGTAAGCCAATCATAGAGCGTCAAGTCATTTAATATTTTTGACTTACCCTTTAACAATTGGAATCGATTGTTAATAATTTAATGATTTGAATATTATAACCAAATTAAAAATTTTAGTTCAGTTAAAATTAATTACCTAAATAACCTAATATTTGTGAATTACTCTTTAACAATTGGAATCGATTGTTAATAATTTAATGATTTGAATA
>NW_011887924.1:56358-57659 GCF_000806365.1 Fopius arisanus
GGATTAATTGGTACGGGTGGAAGGCCGTACGGGGTAAAAATATTAACAAGCCCGACGGATTGCCAAAGACTGATTACGGGTGGAAGGTCGTACGGGGTAGATTCAGTCACTACCCCTACGAATTGCCAAGACTGAATACGGGTGGAAGGCCGCTCGGGATAAAATCAGTCGTAATCCCGGCGGATTGCCAAATTAATTAAGGGTTAGGAAAATAAGATTAGGTTTAAGAATTAGGAATAAGGGTCTTTTAATCCCGAGAATCCCGGAGAACCGATCCGGAAAAAGAGAAGAAGGCGTTAGGTAAATTTTAGGATTGGGGAATTAATTCAAATTTGAATTAATTCCCCCGCGAAGAGCTTGACCCAGAATAAGGTAGAGGGATCCACCAATCGACACCCGATCGATTGGTCGGCGTGATGAGGGGGGTCAGCGTCACGCGACACTGACTTCCGAAAATCAGTTGCGCATTAGTCGCGAGAAAATACGCACGTGAGTGAAGTGGAGCTCCCAGGACATAAAGAGAGTGATACAGTGTACCACCCACTGCCCGGACAATTAGCTGCCCCCAGGATGGTCCTGAAACGAAAAAGGAAGGCAGCGAGGAAATCTACCGTGAGTTTTTACGGTTATATTTCACGATTTTCCCCTTTTGGCGGCTCCCCGATAATTATTGGCGGTTGTGATATTTTTCCGAGCCATGGAAATGGCCTCGGTTGTGTCCCCCAAAGTTTGGGTGATTTTGAAGAGGTTTGGGGAGGATTTTTCCGAATAATTTCGGGGTGCATTATCCCCCCAGTGCGGTTGGGAGGTCATTGGTGTGAATTGTGGGGTTTTGAGAGTGTTTTTATGGGAGTTATGAGCGAATTTGTCCACGGCCAGCGAACAAGGCCAGTGGTTCTCCCTCGTGGTGCCATCGAGGCCGCCATCGAGCGGCTACGTGCAACACGTGGAGAATCGTGTGTAAAATTTCTTCGCGGTTATTAATTGCGTTAACAGGACTAATTATGTACCCTTACGCCTAAAATTTTGTGGGATTGCGGAGGAGAATGTCCCGAACCAGATGGTTCAGGATTTTCCGGAATCTGCTGAGTGGATCCCGAGTTATCAGATTTTAATCGAAGTCAGATTTATTTTGTGGATTTCTCTCCGCTGCTAACCGAGCAGCGCGGCATAGTGCCGTCTCTCTCGCTCTCTCTCGCTCGCGCTCACTCGTCGAGGGTCCGATTCCGGGAAATTATCGATTTCCCGGGCGAAAATAGTATTTCGGCTTGTGACGAGGCAGAATTTTGCGCCCCCCCCCC
>NW_011887924.1:68184-69226 GCF_000806365.1 Fopius arisanus
CGAATGTGAATATTTACACCATTTATCAATGCTCGATCTTGATTGAACACATCACAATGTAAATGACCGGTGAGATCGATTGTTTTTCCATCACTCAAATAGGATCGACGGGAAACTAAACCTTCATTACCTTCATCCACGTCATCCATCTTACCAGGCGTATCATCTGACCACAGTACACTGCTCAGGTATGAGTTCTTTGCATCGGTGCCGTAATTTAGAAGTGTTTCTATATAAGCTCGGTAAGCATATGCATTATTGGCAGGTGTTACGGCTTTCTGATTGAAGGAGATATCTCCTTGATCGAATAATAAGTGTAATAAATTGTTGACCGGACCGATAGTAGTGGACGGTATAGGATTCTTCTCCGTGACTAGGGTTGGTATCGAAACACGTAACAGTAGACGGGTATGAGCTAAGTCAATGTATTCATCAGCTTGTCTTGGTATATCGAACTCAATGGGTGAATTATCCACGAGTGATGCTATTGGTTTATAGTGGACATCGTATGAGGATTCTATGGCTGTCTGCGTTGGGGGTAAAGAAAATAAGTCCAACTCACGTTTCACTCCCTCACACGAATGAGTGTGCAAAAAAGCCATGTTTTTAGGTGAAAATATCGGCAACTGATCGTAATTTGGTTGATTTCTTCTTCTGCCTTGCAATTTTTAAACGTTTCTTTGTAGTTTTCCTTTTGCGTTTCTTCGTTACCCGTGGTTTCTTCTTCCTGTGCACTCCAGATTTTAACTTGCGGCGTTTGGACTGTCGCGGAGCACGACCAACCGCAGAATGAGAGTATGATAACATATTCCCAGTGTTATATCCTGAGCCATTCGTCAGCGTATCAAATTACTCCTCTGCCCTCCTCTTCAAATTGATACCCGATTCCCGCAGGCGACTTTTTAGAGAGTCTTTCAAAGGTATATCACGCTCAAGAACATCACCTACGACATTCACACCTGAACGTAGAGCCTCTCTTCCAAGAGCTGATGCTCCTTGTCTAAGTAGGGGTAGTATTCGTCTGAACAACCCACCTAGGAAA
>NW_011887924.1:70731-72380 GCF_000806365.1 Fopius arisanus
TCTCAATAGACTTACAGTTAGTACTGTGCCTTTTGGAGAGATTTTCTGCTGCTAACAGCGAATTTTTACAATTAGCTTCACACGGGCGGAAACGAATCCCGGAATGTCTTGTATGATTGGAGGCGTTCACAATTTGCTGAAGAACATCGACGTAGCGTTTGGTACGGGAATATGTGAAATATCTCCATAATCTTTCCTTCAGTGTTCTGGTAAACCGTTCAACGATGGCTGCTTTGATATCAGGATTTCGTGTTACACGATATTGAATATCATACTTGTTTAGAAGTTGTTGAAATTCCGAATTTACAAATTCTTTACCGCGATCTGTTTGAAGAAGTCTCGAGGTACGTGGCTGTCCATTGTTCATAAGTATCCGCCTGAATGCCTGGGTTACTACCTTTGCGCTCTTGTTTGTCAAAGGCTGTACCCACGCATATTTACTGAGAACATCGATGACTACTAGCATATAGGAGAACCCGTCATTGTATGCGGATATAGCACGAAGATCAACTAAATCAGCCTCCCAAACAGCATCAACTTCACATACGTTATATGAACGTCTATGATAACGGTGACGTACCATTTTGTGCATATTGTACGCATCCTGCTGCTCCAGCCAATTCCTGACATCGTTATGTTTGTGAATGTTTTGTAGATTACGGGCCCCAGCAAATGCGGCGGGGTGATTAGGATTGTAATACATGCCTACTAAGTGGTTTACTTTCGCAGGTTTACCCATCGTATTTTCAGGGACCCACCGCATTGAGTACTACTGATGCTATTGTACGATCCGTCGCTGAATTCTTCTTGTATGGGGTTTATAAACTGTTGATGTCGCTGACCGTTACCTCGAGGCGTCGAAGACTCGATATTGATAGTTGACTGTAACAACTCTTCGTTACCAATGAACTCCCGAGGAACATTATACCCTTTAGTACCCTACCAAATAACTTTCTCCCGACAGCCATTTTCTTCTTTCGTAACCGCATTGCCTCGTTAATAAGATCTACTATGTTTGAATTTTTGATGAGTGCCCCGTTAATGCTTACCACACCTTCTCCGTCCCAAGATATAACCTCCTTTGGAATGGCTTGCAATTTGCGTAAGAGTGCTGCAGCGTTCTTTCGGTATCTTTTCGGTACGCTTTCAATTATTGACCATGATTGAATACTATCATCAGTGTAATCATGTATCCGAGAGCTAGAAAAACGTGGAAGGCCTGGTGTAATTGGAGAAAGTTTTTGGTAAGATGATTCTGTTGAGTCATCAAAAGTCTCTGTATCCATTGACGTCTTATGAGAGTTGTGTATTAAACCAAGATAACGTCGTAAAATCTGTTGATATGCGTCCCATTTCTCACGTTCATCAATGTACGAGTCTGATTGCAGGATTTCTTTCATTTCATTGTCTAGACGTGTCAAGGTTGTTCCCTGTGTCTTGTAACGAGATTTTCTCGTTACTAGGGAATATCACGAGCAAAATAACTCGGTGAAATGAACGACATCTAATGCCGGCTAAAATAGCCGAGCAAAAGATGAATAGACCATCGGACGACGGCCAATCAGGCCGCTCCGAAGGTAAATTAGACCAATCATACAGTGGGAAGAAACGTGGTAGGGTGAGACCATGTTTCGGAACACTGTGATGGC
>NW_011887924.1:74638-75820 GCF_000806365.1 Fopius arisanus
GTGGGTATCAGGTTTTATACATTATAGTATAGATAATGAACAATAAATAACGGGAAAATACTGTACATAAGGTTTTCCTGTGAGAAATTTCTTTATTCTTTATCATAACAACCACGCGTCTACAGAAGAATTTTTGTTTATCCAATCACGAAGCTGATGAGCCTGGGATAGCGCACAATATACGTGATGGGTACTGTTTTTTCCATACAATGCCGCATGGTAACCACACACAATTGACGGTTTATCCATCTTACGAAACGGTGGGCAATCGTCTTCTTCTTCTGTGAGATCTACAGCTTCTTTTGCTGTGTGTTTTCTGATGGAATCTGCTTTGCATGAGCCCCGTACAAATATCCGGTCTGCACGGCCAACTACACTGCGTAGATGATTTTGAACTAGCTCGTTGAATGGACGCACCAATCGATACCATGATGATGTGTAGTTACCCATTCATAGTCCTTTCTATATTTGTAAGGTATTTTCAATTTTTTACCTGGTTTTAGAAGCCAATGCAGTGAAAATTCACCTTTAAGTGCAACTACTGCGATTTCCTTTGCGATGAAACGGTTATGTAGTCCTTTATAACCTTGTATATCCACAACAATATCCATACCGACGTGTTGCTCCGGTCCAAATATAATCAAGACTGAGACGTGATGAAAGAATGGGGGATGCCATTGGCAGGGCTTTGAGTAAAAACGCTGAAAATACGTTTCATATTTTTACGAACTATCACATATCGTTTATTAGTCATTCATTGGAGACATATCCGTAGGGTACGGTGCTATATACATTTCTACATTGTCTTTTAGTGCTACAAACAGAAGTCATTTTTACTTCTTTCTTTATTACTACCTGGTGAAAAACTATTGGACCCTCCGTATCACGCGTCACCCTTTCTGTGACTGCCTGATAATTAATATGTTGGCTATTATTAAAATGTAATGTAATACCTTTAACTTTACAAACTTCTTTTGTCTCGTTATTACTTGTTTCGACTAGATAAGCATAGAATTTGGGACCGCCCGATACAAAAGACTTGATATAACTACCCTCACCATAATCTTCCAACTCATTCGTTTAATCCCCGAGAAATTTACCGGATTCTGGTTCCCATTGCCCCTCTTTTGATACAAATATTATGGAATCTGTATCACAATATAGAACTCTCTCTTGAAGTCT
>NW_011887924.1:83180-84344 GCF_000806365.1 Fopius arisanus
TGATTCATCACGGTAGTTCAATGAGCCACAATTTCTTCGGAACGCGCGCTGGACGTTGAGGGGCCAGGCTCTTGTCCCGACGTGTTGGGTTCTGGTTTTATTACCTGCCGTCGTATATTATCTTCGTACTTCTTTCTCCTACATTCATGAATTGAGTGGCCTTTATGATTACAAAACGCGCATGTCAAAGATTTGGGAAACTCGTTTTTCATCCAGCAAAATGGCTCCGTATGATTTGACCGTATACAAAAATCGCAGAATTTACGTTCTTGCATTACGTTCTCTCTCGGATTTTCCGCTCCTTTAAACTAGCCCTTGCTTTTGAAGTTAGTATTTTTGTGTGGTTGCGGGCAGCAATTTGTTGAAGTGTTACCGTGTAATTCGTCCCGGGCCTGTTTCTCTTTCTCTGCTTCGATTGCTTCATGAATTGCCACATCTAAATTGAGACATCTATGACCATTGACTTCAATCCCGTTTTTTAGCCCGCGGATAAAACATCTAATTGTTTCTCGTTCGGTATCAATTTTAGAACTTCGTTGGGAGCCGCCATTCCTCAGATATGTACAGGGTGTCCGAGAAGTACATGCTAATCCAGGACCAGCATGTAGAGGGGGTGATTCTGAGCCGAAAAGTCCTTTTCCACTTTTGGATCAGAAGCACCACCCCGGAGATATTGGCGTAAATGAGAGAGCCAATGACACTGCAGCGTTCAACGGCAGTACGTCCGTGTGGCTCCGCACACATGTATAAGCGATGCCCCTTCCAGACAGCGGGCTACCGTTTTTCCTTCGCCCGTGAGTGAGAGAGCAGTATCGTCGATTCTCTCTCTCGCTCTCTCGCATCACTCCACGGAAATGTCTTTGCAGTTATCGCTTAAACAAATGGGTTTTTGGGATTTTTCAATTGATTATTATTTGTTGCAAATTGAATTTGCAACAAAATAATCTCTTGGAAAAATCATATCGATCCAATTGTTTATTTAATAATTGCGATTAACTGCTTCATAGTTTTTTAAAGTTATAAAAAAAACGATGGGCCGTACAGCGTTTTTCCATCAGAAATTGTGTAAACTTCAGCTTCCATTATCACGCGAATATCAACGAATTACCGTCGATAAGTGTCGAATGTTTCCGGGTCGTCGAGTTAGGGGGGCAACGGTCAAGA
>NW_011887924.1:84354-85335 GCF_000806365.1 Fopius arisanus
GGATGTCGTCCTTTGGTAAATGATTTTCCCTGCTTCAATGTTCCTTGGGTGTGAATGTAGTCCTGTAGTGTAGAAATTTATTAATCCTGGTTGAATTATCTTCCGGTCTGTATATATCCCTTTTCACTTTCGAAATTTTTTTGGTATTGTTCTTGGTTAGAAGGTGAAGGCGAATTGACTAACTGTCGTTCGCTTGAGCTCTGTTCCTCTCACCCATTATTAATTGGTGTATGTTAGTTCATACACGAATTGATAATTGTGTGAGAGTGGGGGAACATGGTACACTGCTAAGTGCTCATACAGATTCCTTGGGAGGGGAAAGGTGCCGGATGGGGAGTTGGCGCGTGGTGACATGGGCGCGGGATGATTGGGAACGGGGGTGGGTTGCGTAACGCAGTGTTTGCTGCGTTGCTGGAGGATTTCGGGTGGTGAGGTGTGGAGGGTTCACTTGGAGACAGTCATATGACTATTTTCAAGTGTAATGCAATACCAAGGGTGATAAGGCCCCTTGGTAACGCATTCCTTTTCGTTGTTAAATATGAGAATGTTAAATGAACATTCTCATATTTGAAACTTCTACTTGTTCTACCTTTGTAAAACAAGCGTTGGAATTTTTAATTAATTCCCATTTTTTTTTAAATAAAAACATTTTAGTGAATTTTATTATTATTGTTAAATTCCATTGGAAATTTCTCTTCCAATGGGATTTATCAATAATTTTGTACGTCTTGACGTATCACAACATATTTCTCGTGGTCGTTACAGGCGTGATAAAACTTTCCTTAGCAATCGTTGAAAAATGATCTCTATATTTGGTAGATTCGTGGTCGTTATCGTTTTCTTGTCCCGAGCATTCTTGTTCCTCATTTTTATCCGGTGGCATGGAGATATCGTGGAATCTTACCTGGTCGCGTTTCGAATTTAAATCATGAATTCGATTAGTGTTAGTTTTTTCGCGGTTATCAATTATGGTTTCTAGTC
>NW_011887924.1:87003-88487 GCF_000806365.1 Fopius arisanus
TTCCGGAAAAACTCAGTCGCAAGTATTATGACTACTTTGAGTTCAAGGTTCATTTTTTTTTGCGGAATCAACAGAAATATTGTTCAAGGAAAATCTGCATAGCATTGTCCTGCTTTCATATATGAATGAGACACTCCCGTAATTTGCATCAGTCTTTAAAAAAAGTTTCTGAGTGCTAAAAGATCGATTTGCGTAAAACTCTGTTTATGAAAATAAATTCATCACCTTATTTGAAACTAATCGAAACCATGAAAGAAGCTTATAAACCATGTGAAAAACAACCGTGGGAAGATCAACAGAAATGGTTGAAAATTGGTGGAAACTGGTTGAGGAGATTGAATACAAGCGTGAGACGCAAGTCGAAATATTCTATATCTCATAAATTGAGAATACAAACAACGATCCCGCCTTTACATTTTGCGATTAAAAAGTTCAAATGCAGGCAAAAGAATGGTGGTACAATTAATTCTCCCAAACAGTGGAATGTATGTAAGGCATTAATAGCAAAACTCAATTTTCATAGCAGTCTCATATTCGATGATGGTATGGTAATCATTGAATTGAGACAAACTAAAATATATTTCAAGAAACTTATCTATGCAAGGTTCTCAATTCTTGACCTATCAAAAACATTCATTTCTGATTTTCATTATGAATACGTACTGAAAACTTTTGAAAGTAGAGCAAAATTATTATATACTGATACAGACCATTTAACATATGAATTTGCGGTTCCGAATTGTTATGATTATATCCGGCGAGATAGTGCAAAGTTCGATAGATCCGATTAATCACCGAACAATGTTTATGGAATTGAATTGCTAAATAAAAAGCTATTGGGTCTGATGAAAGATGAGTGTAATGGTCGAATTATGGAAGAATTTGTCGGTTTAAGATCGAAATTGTATACTTTCATAATTATTGATGATCATGCTGATCAAAAAAAAGCAAAAGGCATCAAGAAATCCTCACTGAATACCATCACCATTAATGATTACAAGAATTGTTTGTTCAAGTATGAAAGTTTGCGTTGACTTCAGTATTTGATTCGCAGTAAAAAACATAAAGTGTATTCTATTCAACAAAGTAAGATAGCCCTAAATTGGTGTGATGTTAAAAGAATACTTCTCCCTAACACCACCGATACCCTTCCATGGGGTTATGAAATGCCTGCAACTACGGACGGTAATAATTGATTACATAAAAATTCAGTTGACTTGATTATCTTTATTCATATCATATTTTTCACATGTTCCCAAGTATTATAAGCGTGATCAAACCCTAACCATTTCACTAACACTTTATCTCCTCTCTTCCTAATGATCTTCTCCACTAAATACACATCGGGATATCGAGCTTTACCAAGTTCTTCCTCATAAAAAGCTCATTGGATGGGATTTTTTTGAAAATCTTCGAGGAGATATGAATTTGGATTAGTCTTTTGTACACGTCTAATGGTGAATATTTCAGTTGTCCAGTTTGAA
>NW_011887924.1:104262-105465 GCF_000806365.1 Fopius arisanus
TAATTAGCCTGACGAAGTTCGTCGAGGATTCCGGACATGTTAGGAATGGGATACGCGTCTTTTTTTGTAACCGCGTTGACTTTTCGGAAGTCAATGCAGAACCGATACTTGCCATTGGGCTTTTTGACCATGACGATCGGATTACACCATTCGCTGTGCGATGGTTCAATCACCTCATTCTCTAATATCTCTTGTACCTCCTTCCACATAATCTCTCGGATTGCCGGAGTTGTGTGGTACGGCCGCTGCCGTATTGGAAGATGACCGTTAACATCGATACGATGGGACGTGAGCGTTGTCGCACTCAATTTTCCTTCCCCTTTGGGGAGGATCCGGTGGAGAAGTTCCCGAAGTCGTTGCCCCTGGAGTTTTTCGACGGAACGTAAACCGCAGCACATGGTGAGTTGCGGAACTTGATGGAGAGGAGTAAAGCGGAACCGCCGCGCCGGCTCCTCTCGGTAAAACCAGGTGTGATCGAAAAAGTCAATAACGATCTTCGCGGACACAAGGAAATCCATGCCGAGGATGAAGACCTCGGATAAAGTCGGCATAACATACGCGACTAGGAGCATATGTCGCCCCTCAAGCTCGGTGATACATGCGACGGTGTGTTTCACGAGCTCGACTTTCCCGCTCGCGGTAACGACCCTTTTCTCGGGTACCTCTAGCAACGGGATTTTAGCCCTCTCGAAGAGAAGGATGCCGGCCATACCCGCGAAAGACTTGGTTGCGCCGGAATCTACGGGAGCTCGTACTCTCAACCCGCCGATAACGATGTCCACGTGGAAGGTTCGTGGAGACGGTTCGGAAGCCGCGTGTAGTATGACCTCATTCGGAGGCATAGGTTTCGGTGTCAAAAGAACTTGCGGATCGGAACGAACACGGGATATTTCCAACGATCCCGTGGAGGTTCGTGGAAGAGGAGGTTCCTCGCCCGTAGCGTTTAAAACACCACGGGAAGCCGGCTGTGAATCGTGCCGAAGCGGAGGTACGAACACCGGATTTACGCGCCTCGACAGTCGTTTCCCGGATGGCCGGGATTACAATGTGGACAATTCATTGTCGTCACCCCGGATAATCTGCAACGGTAGCAGAATACCCGGCGAGGTTCGGGACATTCCCGATGACGATGACCGACCCCGCGACAATTCCAACACTCCAAGTTGTCCAGGCTAGGTCTTGGAGGTGGAGAGCGATTTCGCG
>NW_011887924.1:106510-108545 GCF_000806365.1 Fopius arisanus
TCTCGGACGATTCCACCCTAGATTAGGGGGATTTGCCCCTGACCGTTGGGGAATATCTCTCCCGGGTTCGGTAGGATGAGATGGCCACGGCCCCCGAGGGAGAGTCCTCAGATGCTGTGGATAGTTGCCCGCCTGTGTAGGCGGACAGAGTATTTAACCCTCGACACCCCAGTAAGGTCCGGGTTGTCGGGAATAGTCGCCAGGCCACCAAGGTGGCTGGAGGAACTGCCCAAGGTTTTCGCCTGGATAGGATGCCGAAGGGTTGTATCCCTCGGATTGTAAAGGTCGCAGCCGTGGAGGGTGATTGGCTTGTGCGCCAGCCGCCCTGTCCGGATTGCCAGCCGGGATTGCCCCTTCTGGAAGGTCCTTGTCGATGGCCCGATTAGAGCCATGACTGGATACCGACGAGACCGAAGTGGCGTCGGAGGACTCGGCATCGGTCACTGTACGGCTTGCTCGAGACCCACACCGTGTAACTTTTATTTTTGGTTTCGCGGTCGTTGAGGGGGTTTTTCTCGTGTGCCTCCTTTTGGGAGGCGCAAGATTTTCCATCTCGAGGCCGTCCGTTTGGACGGATTGGTCGACAGTAGGATCGACTCCTGGAGCCGCAGCTCCGGATCCGCGAATCCCAGACCCACCGGATCGAGGAGCCTCAGTGCTGGGGTTTTTAGGACCGGGCGGTAACCCTGGCGAATCACTGTCGTGATCCCCCATGATCGGCCTCTCCTAACCCGATTCAGGAGGGACTTATCAATTGATAAAAACGAGTAAGACCGACGAAGATCGGATACCCGCAGACAAAAAAAAGAAATCGAAGAAGTAGCCGATATAAATTCGGAAAGTCGCCGAGAAGCAAAAAAAAGAAAACGAAAACCGGCGAATGATCGATACTAATCGGAAAATAAACCGAAGTAAGTCGAAAAAATAGCTGACAATAGACCGGAAAATAAGCCGGGGAAAATCGAAAAATAAGCCGGTGAAAATCGGAAAATAGCCGATGATAAATCGGAGAATCGGCCGATGATAAATCGGAAAATGGGCCGATGATAAATCGAAAAGAAGAAGAAGAAAAAACGGTAGGGATCGGAGAGCCCCCGATAACCCGTGATGAATAAAAATCAATATAATTTTTAAATTGCACTTGCCGATCGTAGTCGATGGGAGCTAGATTCGGGAGCTCCACGTGAAATGTTAGTAGGCACTCACAGCAACACAAAAAAAAATTGTTATCCCGTCAAAAAAAAGAAATTGGGATATCGAAAACTGTATAATCAAAAAAAAAAAAGAACGTTTTCAACTCGCGTTTGCCACTATCGTGACGCGCTACTCAAACCCGATATAATAAATCGCAGTGGTATTTTAATAAATCAATAATAGATTTTGAACTTGCCTCTGTAAATGCTCAAACTGTACTGAGCGGAAGGAGGCTAAGGGTCTCTTTAAAATTAGTCCTCAGCTAAACTCGGGGGGATTACCCCCCTCCTGCCGCGGAGTTATCCGGGACACCTGAGTCCCCGATAGCAACCGATAATTCGCAGTACAATAAATTTTCAAAGTGCCGAACCGATGATGTCATTATTGACGTTCGGATAATCCACAATCGCGCGAAAAGGAAAAATCTCTCTCTCACTATCACCCGAAAACTGCCTTAGTCCCGAGGACAATAGCGGCAGGGCAACAATTCCTTCGAAAAACAAAATTCCAGCGTGATGAGGTCATCACGGGATCGCGAAACTTCCAAATCAAAAAAAAAAAATCTTTATTTTATCTTTTAATTGGCCTAAAAGGAGACACGGCATAAGGAATAGCGAAAACGTAAGGACTCTCAACGCAAAAAGAAAAGAAATTAACCTCTCTAAACTGTTCCCACGCGATAATTTTATCGCGGGACCGAGGAATACCCGAACGAAATCCTCGCCAAAAATTCTAAATCTCACCAGAATCGAAAAATTAGTCTCACAAAAATCAGAATCGATCATTCTCGCAATTTTAATATTTTATGCTTAATCCTAGCTAAATTCTTAATTTCCCGCAA
>NW_011887924.1:115765-117494 GCF_000806365.1 Fopius arisanus
TCCTTAACCCTAATTTTATTTCCCTAACCCTTAATTAATTTGGCAATCCGCCGGGATAACGACTGAATTTATCCCGTGCGGCCTTCCACCCGTATTCAGTCCTGGCAATTCGTAGGGGTAGTGACTGAATCTGCCCCATACGACCTTCCACCCGTAAACAGTCTTTGGCAATCCGTCGGGGTTGTTGATATTTTTACCCCGTACGGCCTTTCACCCGTAGCAATCAATCCCTCAAGCCATTTTTCCTGGAACGCCGACTTTTTAGCCGGACCTACCCGATCCGGGGGGGGCTTACCCTGTCTTCTAAAACTTCCTCTAACCCTTAACCTATTCTAAACCACCCCGAAAGGGGGGAAATCCTAATTTTCCTGATCCTATACTACGTCCTAATGGTCTCACTCTCTCTCCATTTTTGAATTTTAGTGAGGATCCAAACGGGCATCCCCGATGCTCGTTACATATTGTATGATGAAACCAGCTTTTTTCGCACTTGTAACCACTTATGCGAGCCTTGTAATGAGAACTGCTCCCACATTTTTTCTTTGAGCTTTCGATTGAAACGCTTACATATCGATGCTTTCAAATTACTGAACGTAGAATACAGGTGGATATCATTCTGTTCCATGAGTTTCTTGAAATGATGATTATAAAATTCCTTACCATTGTCAACTTGCAGTTTTTTCGGTATGCGTCATAGAGCTAAGACACATTTCATGGCTTTAGTAACATCCAAAGCATTTTTTACCGTAACTGGTAGAGCCCATGCATATTTTGAAAATATATCGATAATTGTTAAAATATATTGATGATTGCGGTTACTGCTGGCGTAAGGCTTATCCACAGGACTAGCTTGCCATGTTTCATGAATGCTGCAAACATGAACCTTCCGACGTGGATAATTTCCTCTTGCGGGTCTATGCAGCTCTCCAACCAGTTGAACGTTCTCCCCTTGCATTATCGCTTAATATGAATAATATTCTTCAGAGGGGCGATTATATAGTGCTTAGGAGATTATTCATGCGCATTCATTCGATCACCTGCAGATAGCAGAAAATCGATTGCGTCAGATGGTTTATTCAGTTTTTCATTCAACACTAGCAGATTATCATTCAGAAAGTGTCGGAACTCCTCCATTGCTGAATCCAATATTTTCTTTGATATGACATCATTTTCTTTTACTGTATGTCCAACATTACATAATCTTTTCGAGTTTATGTCATATTGACCATCAACAGTCAATTTGAATCCCAATCCGGGAAAACCGCGATTGATTCCCCTTCTTTGATTATGACTTGGCAATTGACGTCCAAACAGATCAACGCTCATAATGCGATTGTGCTCCAGGGCGTCTTTACATGATCTAATAGACTATTCCAGCTTCACGCATTTCTTCAATAATTCTCATGATTTAATTTGTGACGAGGCACTGTTTTAGCCCCCCCCACTGGCCGCTAATAATCACTGTTCTGTAATAAGTAAGTAGTTTATGGATCGTAAAAGCGAAGGCGACGCGGTTATAAAACCTGTCACCGTTGGCTCCCAATCCCCAACATATTCCTTCCCCTTGCCCCGTAAATATTTGCATCAACCGTAAATATTTACATCGTCCCCCTAACTTCACCCATTTTCTTATTAATTAACTCCCCCCCCCTCTTTTTGTGTTCTATTATCAGTTCCAATCATAATCAATTAACCGCGTGTCGCAAGTTGGCTGGCCTTACCCCCCATC
>NW_011887924.1:118017-141879 GCF_000806365.1 Fopius arisanus
GGAATGAAATACTCGGGGGGTAATTACGAATAGAAAATATATTGTACGCTTCTTGTTAATACACGTCAAAAAAGGGAACCACAAATAAAATGAAACAGTGGTATTTAATTACTTTGGACCTTTTAATAAAATACTAGGGAAAGGGTAAGGCCTGCCAACTTGCGGCAACGCAGTTAAAAACAATGGAAGAGGGGAGAAGTCAATGATAAAACAAATGGGGGAGAAGTTAGGGGCTCCAATTAAAAAAAAACAGCGGAATTAGACGGCTTCACCGAGAATTACCACGTTAATTAATAATAATAATAATATAATAATAATAAATGATAATTAAGGGGGAACTCGTTGGGGCAGGGAATTAACTGGCGGATACTCACACTGATGGCGGTCAATTTTCTCTGACGCAGTACAAATCCTTCGGGCAATCCGTGCGGATGGAAATCCTCCTCTTCACCTCAAAATCCTTCCTTCCTTCCTCGTTTCTCCCACTCTCCACTCCTGGGTCTTCCAGCTCCTTCCACACGTGTTTTTCACTACTTTCCTTATCATCTGTCCAGGGGGTTACGGTGGGCGATATCCTTTTTCTTCTGGGTCACGTGTTTCTTTTATCACGTGGGGGGGTTTTCTCTGCTGCTGTCATCGTTGAGCGCGGCGGCGAGGGGAAACGTGGGGCGCGGGTTCTCATCGTCTTCGTAGTTGTGCGTGCTGCGGTGCGTACCGCGGTGAGGGGTCACGGGGTGGGGGGAATGAACAGCTGGGGAGTGGGTTGCCCAACGGTGACTGCTGATGTAACCTTAAAACTAACTTATAACTAATAAACTTAAAGGAAAAGACACAAAATAGTTTCAGGGGGCAGTGGGAGGGCAGTAAATATCGCGTCGTCACAGTTCATGATCAATCAACTTTTTAATAATCCGCATATATTTGTGATAACGAGTTACATTGATTCCCCCATTAGATTGATAGCCCAATCGATATGCATTCGTCAGTTCTAGGATGTGAGCATAATCATTGAACTCAGCTTCCGAAATTACTTCTCCATTAGGAACCTTCATGAACAATAATTCAAAAAGCCCTTCTGTTGGTTGAAAAGGATGTCCATTAATGTTGTAATGTAATCTTCTCCCCAAATTCTACTTTCATATTCCCAATCGTCAGACTGTTCTCTCTAGCATCAAAACGCACCCCATATTGCGTATCTAGTTTTTCTAAAGTTCGTGCATTATTGATTTGGTGAATAACTTTCTTCTTCTGTATATGGTAGTGACAATCTTGATGGAACGTAAGTTTCATCGCTATTGTTTGCAGTATTATCGCTAGAGTCATCATATACTCTTCAGCACCATCAGTCGCATCATTCAAAGAGGATCTTCGTGATGATGATGATGATGATGATGATGATGGAAACCTTCCCAAGAACCGCCCTCAGTTTTCAACTATATGTTGTTGGTGTTGTTTCTGAAATGCTGAAGAAGCATATAGAGGTGCGGTTGGTAGGGTTGATATTTCAACCATTTTCTTCAGAGGAGCTATCACAGGCTTCAGTGCTTCAGTCATCTGCTCATCCAGTGCACTGCGTTGCGATTTTATCGCTCTGCATTTTCTCCTGATAGTATCGCTAACCTTCGCAATATCGGTAAGAATACTCAATTCTTTAGAAATATCTGTATTCTTCATCTTGATTGAAAAGTATCAAGAAATTGGTGTTATCTCGCATGAGGTGTTTTGGAATATCAGTGTACGTCTAACACAGATAGAAGGTGTCAACATCACGATGTCGACCCATACAAAAGAAATTTCTGATATTATCCTGTTTTTCAGAAGCAACATCATCAAAAATCATGAGTGAATTCCTTTTCGTC
This sequence comes from Fopius arisanus, assembly GCF_000806365.1. Taxonomy (NCBI): domain Eukaryota; kingdom Metazoa; phylum Arthropoda; class Insecta; order Hymenoptera; family Braconidae; genus Fopius; species Fopius arisanus. The sequence goes on from NW_011887924.1 coordinate 119,877, forward strand.
TTCAGGTCTTATAACGCTTTCATGCACGCCGAATGGAAAATATCCAACTTCAGGGATAGATTTCAATAGTCATTCGAGGAATTGATATTTCGCTTGATTTAGAGATTTTGAATAGATGTACAGATTCTCGAAACATAAGCCATTGAGATCGGTAATGAGGCTCAGCAATACATTCGGTTTGCCACAATTCGATGGTCCGCAAATGATAGCCCGCACATGGTTTGGTAATAATTCCCCATGACGTTTCTCAACTCTCTGCACTGCATTATGTGTTATTTTATCAAAATTTACCTCCGGTAATTTTATAGTTTGTTCTTCGACCTTGTGACGAGGCACTTTTTTCAGCCCCTCCCCTGGTACCTAATAATGCCTTTTTGTTAGGTTTAAGTAGGTTAATCGAAATAAATAGACGAGGTTATATAACCTTTTTTTTTTCAGAGTCGAGCCATCCTTTTTTTGTTTTGTTCAATCTTTCGTGTAGCCGCAAGTTGGCTGGCCTTACCCCCAACCCTCGAGCTAATTAGTAAGGAGAAGGTCTTTATTCTTTTGGTTGTGTTAATTGTTATCTAACGATAGGAAGAGTCTAGACTATATCGATATTAAACCTATCTCAATTCTCCGAGTGATCATTCACTCCCCTCCCCCCTCGTTTGATATTTCAGGTCCCCCGTAAATCACAGTAAATTCCCGATTATCGTGTCTTGGTTGGGAATTATCCAGGCTAATTCTCCGGCCAAGGTCACAACCATCATTGTGAGAATGACAACAACAGCTATAAATGATCCAGTTTTATCAATTTTTTCATACTCACGAACTTGCGATGACTGGGAGAAGACCTTGCGGAAGGAGTTTACTCAACAAAATTATTAATAAGCTCTTCATCGAATTACATGTGTCGGGCTATCAGTATTGTGGTCCTGGAACGAAATTAGCAGAACGACTAACTGGAGGTAATGCTGGAATAAATCCCCTTGATACAGCTTGTAAAGCGCATGATATTGCTTATTCGAAGAGTCGTCATAATCTGGTTGAACGTCACGCTGCTGAGAAAGCACTGCAGCAAAAGGCTTGGCGGCGAGTGATTGCTAGCGACACTGGAATTTGAGAGGGAACCGTAGCTCTAGGCGTAGCAACAGCAATGAACATTCAGAGAAAGTTCGGAATGGGATGTGTTCGAGAGGGAGGAAAATTAAAATTTCGAAAGTCGAAAGTCAGCTTTCGGAAAATTGTTGATTCCTCGAAAGCATCAATGAAATTAGGAATGGATGATCCTATAAAGGCAGCATTGAAAGGTGCTCGTGCAGCAGTCAAAATGCATGGGGGAAGGAAGAAAATCCAATTGCCTCGCATCATGTCGATGCCTGAAAAACTGAGGGGTGTTCTACCATGGTGTATTCATGAGGAATCATATATAATAATAAAATAGGAATAATAATTACCTATGGGTGGTCCATGGCCATTCAAAGCTGCAATCATCAATCTGGATGACAAAGATGGTCCTGGAACGCGTTGGGTAGCTCATAGGATAAATCGGAAGAAAATTACATATTTCGATAGCTTCGGGAATTCGAAACCACCTCAAGAACTCATTGATTTTATTGGTGTCGGTAGCGTCATGGAATACAATTGTGAGCAGTATCAAACTTATGATACTGTTATATGCGGACATTTATGTCTAAAATTCCTGAATAATGAGCTATAAATATACTTCACATCGCTCAGAAAATTCAGTTGATCAACATGAGTGATTCATTTACCTTAACACTATCAGCTAGTTCTCCTATATTGGAGACACATTATTTCCCCCCGATCGAGCTCTCTCCGAACAAAAATTATGCCCTCGGACTCAGTGAATTATTCACCTTCCATTCCATCCCTAATATTGATGCAGGGAAGAATAAATTCTATGTTGGAGGTGATGTCATCATAATCCCTACAGGGAGTTATGAACTTGAAAGTATTGAAAAATACCTTCAGGAGGTATCAATGAAAGGTGTAGATCTTGCTATTACACCCAATGATAATACATTATGCAGTGAAATCAAATGTACTGAACAAATAAATTTCATTTCTGATGAGAGCATTGGTTCAATTTTGGGATTCACTCAGCGAATACTCACTCCAAACCTGCTCCATACATCTGAACAACCTGTAGCTATCCTTTCAATAAATTCTTTACCCGTTGAGTGTAATATAACCTCAGGTTCCTATATAAATGAGCGGGAACTGCACACGACACATAAGATTTTTCCTACGGTTCACTACTGCTGCGGGAGGCAACGTACCTCAAACAAGATTGACTAGTTGTGGTGCTTGTCATTTGTTAGAAGAGATTCGTTATGAAGTGAATGCGGCTGAAATCGACCGTTCTAAAGACGTTGGTCTAACCACTCTGATGAAGAATTATCTGTCGCCGAGTTCCAATCAGCTTTCTCAAATGGAGAATGCTGGTTGGTTGAAAGCTGATGAAAGTGTAATAATCGATGTGAATGGCTTCTTTGATACCTCCGTACCACTGAACATGTTGTTGGGTTTTGCTGAATTCTACAATCATATAATTGTTAATGCAAAACATGAACTCATTCTGGTACGTTCAAGCAGTAATTTGAATGCAATAGTACAAACTGCACCAGCTGAAGGAGCGCAAGCTGAAGCATTCTGAAGCATTCTGAAGCAATATTGCGTTGACCAAAATCGAGTGGTTAGTGCCTTATGTTAAAGCAGCAGATGATAAAAAAATAAAATTCTTGAACGACATCAGCAAGGATCCTGTTATTTCCCTGAGTTTTCGAACATGAGAATTATATGAGTATCCACTCTTGCCAAATACGAGTAAACATGTATGGGCAGTGAAGACATCAACACAACTAGAAACACCTCGTTATCTCATTGTAAGCTTCCAAACTGTAAGAAAAAACATTTCACACTCAGGCGTGACTAAATGCGATCATTGTAATATTCGAGATGTAAAATTGTTCTTAAATTCTCAAAGTTACCCATATGGTAACATGAATGTAGACGTTCGGCAAGATCAGTTCGCAATCTTATATGATATGTATGTGAATTTTCAAACGTCTTATTACGACAAAGAGCCTGAACCATTATTATCGCGATCCAAATTCATACAAACAACCCCTCTCCTTGTAATTGATTGCTCGAGTCAAAATGATTTTTTAAAGTCTGGACCTGAAGTTATTCGTTTGGAATTCTAATCAAATGTAGCATTCCCTGATGCTAGAGCTGCATATTGTTTGATATTACATGATCGTATCATTGAATATCTACGGCTAAATAATACTGTGAGGATGGTAACATAACTCTATGTATAATTAGAATCGTACGAATTTTTGAAATCAATAAAACTCATATAATATTAAAACTTGACTATTTTATTAATGGAATTACCACTTATTTTCTATAAACCAGAGTCGTAATCGCTGTACATTTTCGAGTGAACAATTATAGGCTTTTGTGCAGTTATTATGACATTGCTCCTGACGTGGAATGAATGGGAGCGTTTGGAGCAGATATAATGGTGGGCAGTCCATATCCTCCAGATCAATGATAGCTATTTTCGTTAATTCTCCGATCCATATTTTCTCCTCGTAACCCTTCACATAAATTTTTGTTGTATTTTTCCCCAAAAGATTATTGAACCGCTCCTTCAGTTCGTTATAAGGAATATCTGCATCACTCCATTCAATACGATGATGGTTCCGCGTGCACCAAGAATTCATTTTCCTGTAGGTGTCGGACAAACAGCTGTATGGGAATGGCGGTTTAAATAATAAATTGAACTGCTCGAAAAAATTCATCAAGCGTATACCCGCTAACTCCTTAAAGATAAACTCGTTATCGTCTGCCTTGAACCCCTGCACGTCAACGAAGACGGCCATGATGATTATTCAAGAAGTGTTTCTAGAATTGACTGCATTTCAGAATTACCTGTTGGAACCGTGTTCGTCGTAGCATAAATACTCATAAAAATGCTTGTGTTGCATAGATTCAGTCGGCAAAGCCCTCGCAATCTGCAGCATCACTCACAACACCAAACATTCCGCTGACAACATAACATCAGCCACGTTCCCATTGTTATCGCAATTGAATTAATCATTCTGGAAATAGGGAGACCTTGAGAGAAAGAGAACGTGCTTTCGGCACGTTCTTCTTCTTCTAGGAATTGGATGAGATCATGACCTTGATAGTCGGTATATACCAAGGCTCGCGGGAGTCTGACTCATCCCCCATACGCCTGCCAGTTCTGGACTGACCTGCAGTTTGTCCAGAACCGGCACAGCCTATCTACTAACATGCGATGCTTTAGCGCTTGATCGTCGATACTATCAGCGGTTGAGATGAAGTGTGACGCGGGCGTTGAAGCTGCCAATTTACAGCTAAATACTTCATTTTCATTATCGGAGGTTGGGAAATACTGTCCGTCGTCACTTTCCTCTTCCATTGCTGTTTTTTAACTTTTCTTGTGATTTTTTCTGTTTTTGAACTTGTATTCGAAGGTGTTTGGAGAATTTTTTTGTTTGTATCTCCTTGTTCTTCGCTACGAGATTCAACCATTTTCCCGTTTGATAACAATCGAGTTCCTGTTCGGGCGCCAAAATTTTTCTGTAGCGGACACTGGGTCACTAGGCAGGTCGAAATGTCAGAAAACCCTTCAGATGAGTTGACCGTATTCACGATAGGTAGTGTCCGGAGGAGAAAGGATCTTATAAATCTCACTTAGTGGGGCCGATTGCCTGGGACTAAGTACTGAAGTACACAATGGTTATAATATGAAAAATTAATACACAGAGGGAAAGATACCCTTAGGTTTCCCTTAGAATAGAATTTAAATTAATTACGCTTCACTTGGTGTACGGAATAGAAGAAAGTCCAAGATAAAAGTCCTAGGTGGATAGGAAAAAAGTGTAGGAGGGAATAGTGTAAATGTTGTTGGTGTGCTTTTCTGACTCACGGTTGTCGAAATAAACAGCAGCAGGGAAGGGGTGATCTCTTGGGGTTTCCTCTTCGCAGCGGATTCCGGAGAACTCCACAAGTATGCTAGAGCCTCTAGCACTGATGGAGTTGAAAAATACGCTTCTCTGGCGCTGGTGATAATGATGACGTGACCCAGGAGGTGTTGGTGGTGTTAATAGACCTGAGTTGTCCACTCAGGCAGAACTTAGTTGTTCCCTAGCTTTATGTTGCTAGGTGTAGAGAGATCCCGGAGCCGGAAACTCGGGGTGGACTTAGTTGTACGCGGAGCGATTTACCAGGTCGGTGCTGGTTTACATGAATGCAGTCGATTTGACGCAGTGCAGAAAATCGAGTTGTCCACTCGGTGTAGTAGCGATGAGAGTGGGCGATGCTGGAGAGCTGCATCCCAACAGACGGATCTTGAAGGGCCAGCTTTATTAATGAGCAGAGCCCCTCGTCGGAAATCAAGAATTTGTAATGGGACCGGCTGGCTTGCCTCCCTTGAAGTACATTCGTCGATCATACGTAGCGAACAAAATCGAGTTGTCCACTCGATGTAGTAGCGATGAGAGTAGCCGATGCTGCAGGGCTGCTTCTCAAGAGACGGATCTTGAAGGGTCAGCTTTATTATTGAGCAGGGCCCCTCATTAGTAACCAAGCGTCGAAATTTTACTTTGGACTCGTTGGTTGTGATGAAAGCTCTGCAATCGATCTGGGGTTGCGAGGAGAGTCGAGTTATACGCTCGGACTGCATCGAGTGGTGACGTCAAAGGTTGGTCCTGCAGAGTTACTCGCCTGAAGACTGGGCCAGGAGAGTTGACCGGGATGACGAGCAGGGTACTACTTGAAGATTTTGACTCGAAAATTTAATTTAGACTGACTTTATTTGGCGAAAAACCGCCCTTTATATACTGTTCGGGTGTGATTGCTCTACAGTCGTTGGCATTTTGAGATTTCGTCATCCACCTTTTTTTAAGGGATGGTAGGAGGCATGTTGATATGATTAACAATGTCTTCACAATGGATGTTTCTGGGCAATGTACCCTCACCCTGATGCTACGCGCCATTTCCCCAGGTGCGGGAGAAGTTTTTGAGAAAGAGACGGGACGAGCACGCATTGGCTTCTCTCTAATTAATGTTCTTCTAATGTCAGAAGTGGCATGTTTACGCATCTTTCTGACGTTTATGGCCCATAAATTTGACACCTCCTTTTTGTGTGACATTTCCAATTCTTTGGGGCAGCTCCCATCTGCGGTTACCATTGGATGATTGTTTAAGTTATTGGCCCCCAATTTCAATAGAGTGAAAAGGATCTCCTTAGTTGTGCCTTTGAGCAATTGTGTGGCTTCTTTTTAGGTGAATCGTGGTTTCCATGGGTTGTCACCTTGATGGTCACTCCTTAACGTCTTTCAGGCTATATGACGGCCACTTGAGTACCTGCTGTGGTCCCTTTTATTGTGGTTACTTCGCATAATCGGCATTTATGTTGCAGACGCCGCAGTTACTACTGTTAAGATTTTTTATATATATTCGGAAAACTTGGTATATCCACAAAAAATGGGGCTTTAGAAAATCCCATACAATAGCGAGCAATGTCGGTATGAGCGGCCTAAATGCCGATTATGCGAAGTGCTCCAGCCTCCACGGGTCCACTCCATTAGACACGCGAGGCTTCTAATGAACAATAGTTATCCATCGTCAAATGAGGTGTCAAATTTATGGGCCATGAACGTCAGAAAGATGCATAAACATGCCACTTTTGACATTAGAAGAACATTAATTAGAGAGAGGCCAATGTGCGGTAGTCCCGTCTTTTTCTCAAAAACTTCTCCCGCAACTGGGGAAATGGGGGGTAGCATCAGGGTGAGAGTACATTGCCCAGAGACAGCCCTTTTGAATACATTCTTAATCATATGAAGATTCCTCCCACCATACCTCAAAAAAAGTTGGATGGCGAAATCTCAAGATGCCAACGGCTGCAGGTAAATCACGCCCGAAGAGTATATAAAGGGCGGTTTTTCGCCAAATTAGGTCAGTCTAATTTAAATCTGCGACTCGTGATCTTCAAGTGGTATCCTGCTCGTCATCCAGTTCAACTCTCCAGGCCCAGTCTTCAGGAGAGCAACTCTGCAGGACCACCCTCTGACCACTGGGGCACAGTCCGAGCGTAGAACTCGACTCTTCTCGCAACCCCAGATCGAGTGCGCAGCTTTAATCACTACCAACGAGTCCACAGTAAAATTTCAACTCTTGGTTATTAACGAGGGGCCCTGCTCATTAATAGAGTTGACCCTTCAAGATCCGTCTGTTGGGAAGTAGCTCCGCAACATCGCCCACTCTCATCTACATTGAGTGCACAACTCACTTTTCTACACTGCGTCAGATCGATCGCATTTCTGCAAAGCAGCACCGACCTGGTAAATCGCTCAGCGGACAACTGAACTCATCCGGAGTGTACAACTCAGGGAATCCTCTCGTCCACCCATCACCGACCTGGTGAATTACTCAACGTACAACTGAGTCTATCCTCAGTATCCAGCTCCGGGATTTCTCTATACCTTGCAAGACTAAAGCTAGGCGACAACCAAGTACTGCCTGAGTGAACAACTCCGGTCCATCGACACCACCAGCCCTTCCGGGGTCACACCATCATCACCCCCAGCGCTAGGGAAGCGTGTTTGAGCAGTGTTCGACTCCATCAGTGCTAGAGGACCTAGCATACTTTTCGAGTTTCTCCGGAATCCGCTGCGAAAGGGGAAACACGAAGAGATAACCCGTTCCCTGTTGCCGTTTATTTCAACAACCGTAAGTCAGAAAACACACCTACAACATTTACACTATTCCCTCCTACACTTTTGCTATCTACCTCTGGTTTTTATCTTGGACTTTCTTCTATTCGGTTTACCAAGTGAAGCGTAATATATTTAAATTCTATTTTAAGGGAAACTTATGGGGATCTTTCTCTTTGTGGGCTAATTCCTCATATTATAACCATTGTGTACTTCAGTACTTAGTCCCAAGCATTCGGCCCTCACTAAGTGAGATTTATAAGATCCTTTCTCCTCCGGACACTACCTGTCGTGACTAGTTACGGTCAACTCATCTGAAGGGTTCACCTTTTACCCGATATTTTGACCTGCCTAGTGATCCAGTGCCCGCAACATTTAGGCCGGTCATACCGACATTCCTTGCTATTGTATGGGATTTTCCAAAGCCCCCTTTTTTTGGTTTACACCACGTTTCCGTTACGTTTTCCGAATATATTGTAACGTGGTGTTTTGAATTTCGACCGTTCGTCGGTATTGAGACGTCCAGACGGCAAGTGAAACTGTTAGCGAGGCAAGAGTCTGAATGTGTTTTATTTTATGATTTTTATTTTATTGTATTTTTTTATTTATTTTCAAATGTATCGAGCCATAATTCACCCCTCAGTCTGGGACATTTCACCGGAATCATCGTGGGAAATGCTGAAGTCTTTTGGGTTGCTCTTCATTTTTCTTCTTGGAGGAATCGAGACGACAAAAAGGAAATTCGGATTTCGCGCAATCCCCAGAGTTCATGTAGAGAAAACGTGTGGTGGCGCCAGTGTCCGGAGCATGGATTTAATGGCTCCCAAATCAGCAATTAGGCGGATTACAATCGACAAATAGATGGGCTCAATTAACCTGAAGAGTTGTGGACCGAGAATCGAAAAATATATATAATATTTTATTGAATTAGGAGTCCAGAGATTCACTCCTGACAACTGTTTGTCAGCCGGACTCCTTCGTTGAATAACTCTGTTAATTTGATTAGCTACGTGAGTCATTAGCCAATCGGAATATTCTCGTGTCGGTGACGAGCCAAGCACAGTATTTGTCGGCTTCGTCACCTGTAGAGCGTTGTCGTTCCACCATTAATTGTCACTTCTCCTTTGGACGCTGAGTGTTAGACAACAGAAAATTTTATCGCTGTAAATTGAAAAAGAATTCAACTATATAAAGTTTTGACCACGGAGGAGATTCTATTGAGAGTCTGAGAATTTCTGCTGCTGCTTTCCCAGGACTTTTTCTGGACTGGATTATTGGTGAGTGGTGGATGATATTTTGATTGATTGAAATTTTTACATTATTTAATTGGAGATTTCGAGATTTTGTTAATTTTATTGACTTAATGTCCATGGCCTATGACGCCATTTTCGAATACTCAGACTTCACGAATGGTTGGACTCGTTGGGTAGAGTCATTAGAATCTTAAAAATAATAATTTTCTTTTCTTTTGACTGGTGATGGAATTTTCGAGTATTAAATTTATTCCTAAATCTGTGGTTTTAACTTGATTCAATAACGACTCTTGTCTTTTTTAAATTGTCATTTTGGAAGTTATGATTATCTAGTTATCGATTTTTTTTTTGTTTGGCTGAGTCTTGAATTCTCGAGGTCATTGCTATGATCCTCGAGATTTCAACTTAGTATTCATCGTGGTCTGTGTAGCCACAAAAATATTTCGATTTAATATATTATTTTATCTCATCGCATCGAAAGTGGAATTGCAGCGTCTGTCGACGCTCGATATTTGTGTTTTTACCGGTAACCCTTTCGGTTACTTTCGGCGGTTTGTTTACATTCTTTCGAGGCAATTCCCCATTCTATAGCTTCATTCTTATTTTTATGTTTTTTTGGGTATTAATGGACACGCTTGTTTCTGTAGAAAATTTCAATTCCTGTGTTATCTACAAACTTATTTATCGATCGACTAGCTGTTTTACCGACTGTAGACGTTTTCTTTAATTTTTTTACTCTATTTAATTTGACGAATCTTATTAATTTTTTGAATAATGATGTTTATATTTAATTCACTTGAGATAAGGAATTTGTCTGGTTTAACATATTTGTTGTTTGTGACGTTATTTATTAATCATGAGCAGAAACAGCGTGATCTTTTAAATCAAGTTTGAGTCGTGGCTTTGTATGATATTTTGTTTTGTTTTCATAATTTTATTATTGATATTAAATTAATGATTTTGTTACCCCGCAATTATGAAATTCGATTAGTTTGAATTTACCCAGCCATTTCAGAATCAAAGGACAGTGTTGGGAACCCAGCCGCCTCCGCGGCTGATATACTGAGTAGTCGGCAGTTGTTCTTTTATTAATTTGTCTTTTGAAAATTTTTGGCCGTTTTCTATAAAAACGTCCTGGCGTCTAACTTTTGTCGTTTTAGATTGGTCGCCGAGGGCTGCGTATATTTTTCCCTTCTTCCGCGGAGGGCAAAAATACGTCACAATATATAAAAATTTTTAACCCTAGTAACTGCGGCGTCCGCAACAGATGTGAAGTACAAATATACATGAGTCCGGAAAAAATGCCCTCCACCTGTCAAATAAAACACGTCAAGCTTCAAGGGCTTACTCTAATCAACATCAGAAAAGCCAATGTATGGATTTACGTAGCTCCGGAACCTGAGGGAATAGTAGCCGCAGTTGCAGGGAGACGCTGACCATTCCAGCAGGAAAGAACACCACAACACAATACAAATTTTAATCTGAAATAACTTCAGAGGGAGGCGATGAAGACCATGAAGTCACAGGGGAACATTCCCCTGCACATTTCACGCTCTTGCCACCCCAACGTTACGGTGCGACATGATTGAATACCCTGTATAGTATATCGAATTAAATTCCTTCCAATTTTGTTAGAATCGTATTTTTTAATAGGATTGTGGGCTTTTCGGGCCTTTCCCTGTTCATGGCTGGTTTGCGACATTTAATATTTTTAATATTTGGGCATAGACAAGAATTATTTCCCACGAATTATGTACGCTTTCTTTCCGCTTCCTTCGTTGCCGATGATTCTCATTCTCCGACTGTTGCTTCGGCCACGCTGCATCACATAATGCTTTAATTTCAAATTACTCGATGATTTTTGTAATTTTTTAGATTTAACTCTTCATTTACAGATTATTTCGATTAGCAAATCCATCCGTCATACGACAATCAGTTTAAATCAATCGGGATTCAAATTCTTCGTATTTGTGATAGATCTGCAAATCGCGATAAATTTGAATTTTTGAATTTTAATTCCAGTGGATTTGCTGAGTGGATCAGAGTTGGAGATCTGAATTTACGACAAACCAGTGACGATGCAAAACCACAGGATCGCAAAATAATCAAAAGGATTCATCATCCAAGTTACCAAGCGTCTTCGCATTATCACGATATCGCTCTGCTGAAAACGGACATTCCAGTAAATTTCGATTCCTGGGTGAGACCTGCCTGCTTACCGACTGCCAGAAGTCTAGAATACACCGGCAAAGCAATTGCGACTGGATGGGGTAAAGTTGATTGGAGTAAGAGCATCCGATTTACTATGCAAATTTTTAACGTTTGATGTTCATCCCTTTGTAACGATATCCTCATGAAGTGATATGTAATGGCCTTTACAGATGATGAAGAGGGATCCAACACTCTTCTTAAGGTGACGCTTCCTGTTATGCCCCCGGGCACTTGTAATCAGACATTTAACGGAAATACAATTAACTCAAAATTAGTCTACGGTATAGTTGACGATTGGCAGATTTGTGCTGGAGAAGAAGGAAAAGATACATGTCAGGTAAGCCTAATATAATATATCAGACAGATTTGGAAGAATTTACCAACAACTACAAGATCGTACCATCAAAGTAAGTGCCGTCTTGATAATTCCCAACCAAGGCGATATTCGGGAATTCACTGTAAATCAAAAAATTAGGGAGAATTTCTTATACTTTACGGTCGCACTTGAAACGTTAAGTAGGGGGGAGGGTGTTGAATGATTATTCGGGGAATCCAGATACTTTAAATCTCATTATATTTTAGTCCCGCTACAAAACTATTACCATAAAAAAAAATAATCAAAGCCTTTTAACAACTAATTAACTTGAGGGTGGTGGTAAGGCCAGCTCACATACGGCTACGTGACACAATACAATAAGAAGGGGGTGATTCAAGGTTGCAATCTAAATGGCGGGGGAGGGGGGGGGAGAAATTGAGGGGCCGACTGGAAAGATTAGATTAGATTTAAGTACGCGGATGGTCGGAGTAGCCTCCCCAATACCACCGAACTCAGATTAGAGTTATTGTCGCTCCGCTTTTGTTACGCAAGGATTATATGTCCAGCCTAGCCTCTGTGGCCAGTCTTAACAGATCCGTCGTATCCTTGTTCGTGTAGACTATCCTCTTTTGCTTCATTACAGAGTCCGTACTACCCATCCGAGTCCATGCGAATGACTCTGCAATGTTCTTTAAATCTGCTATGTCCTGTGAGCAGCTTAGTCGTAGTGGTTTGACCTTTTCTTGCTGGGGCCAGGCATGATTGCCCTAGCCTTCCTGCAGATTTTTTTGTCTTTCTACCGCTCCGCATGTGTTAATTAAGGGGTAGGAGACAATTTAATAATTATTCTACCTCGTGACACTATTTAAAATAATGTATACATTTTCATTGAGGCTACTTTATATGTACGTTTTAAACAGTCGTCCTTATCTTGGTTAATATCACGACATTTTCTGATGCAATTTTGATATAGAGATTTTGGTACAGATATAGATATAGAGATTTTGATTAATTTTGATAGGGGCCATCGAAACGAATATTAAAAAATAATAGTCCAACTAATTTTGCGAATATTTACAAAAAACCTTTGAAAAAGAAGAGTGTTTTTCTCGGAATGTATTGCACTAATCCTGCTGACTCTACGTCGACAGTTAGTCCAAACTAGGACCTATAATTTGACGAAATTTTGTCGTTTCGGAATTATTTTCTGTCCTCTTATTGTATTTTCTAAAGTTTAATTTCCAACAATTGGGGAAAGGGGAGAAAGGCCATACAAACATGTTTGCCGAATTTCATATTTTTACGTTTCATGCCCTTCTGCATCATGTCCGATGAAAATTAGGCAATGTCAAAAGTAAACCATTTCAAAGCTTTCATTCGGAAGCCCAAATAAGCGGTCCTACACGTTTAAATAGTAATGGTTTGTCACGGACACCAATTTTTATGTATTCGACAGATTGGACATACAGCAATATGAGAGTGACACTTGCCAGTGTAACTACATTATGCTGACCAAGTAGTGACGTATAAGCAGTTACGTACTTAAGAGGCCATTCGGATATTCGGTTTGTTAGTTATATCCATCGTAATCAGTAACATGACATGAGTAAAATAATGAGCTCTCATATTTAAATATCTATGAACTATTGGTGGGATTTATCCTTCGGGGCGTAGAACCGACAATAAATGTTAGTAGAGGCCCACGGAGGATACAACATCGGAAGGTAAGAGAGAACCCGATTTGAAAGCGTCTTTAGATGGTCCGGTAATACCATACACTGTTTTTCCTCTGAGGAAGCCCTTGAAGCTTGACGTGTTTTATTTGACAGGTCCATGGCCTTTTTTCACGACTCAAGTACATTTGTACTTCACATGGACTGTTTTTTCCCACTTTTTGTATACGTAGAGTCGCAGTGCATAAGTATTGTCCACTTATTTGTCTGCAGTTTTAAATTGTATCTCTGTCAATGGTACTCTTGCGTTGGCCCGTGTATAACCAGAAGTCTATTAGCCTCTAAGTATGAGTGTTATTCGTTCGTTGTCGGGACCGGAATTCCATGCGTCAGCAAGACATCGAACGTTTGTAATTTGATGAGAAATATTCCTATCATGGCTATAATTTTCAATCCGAATGCAGGTACACCAATGGTTGAAGCCTCCTCCATTTTATGCATTCCATCTATTCAGCTAAAAAAAAAATGTATGCCTTCGGTAACCCGACGGTCTTTAATAGAATACCTAATTTTTGCTCCGTAAATTTTTGTGTCACCAACAGCATTCCCTTAGAATCAGTTGAAAGTTTCTTTATTTTTGCAGCATCACTGATTACTTCGGTATAAATGGCTTGTATCATGAAGTGCTCATCTATCAATTGTCCATGGGCTATTTGTTTATCTTTGCGTCGTACCTTCTTAAGTGACCACAGTAATATGTTTTCATTTTTCCGTATGACTTCTTCCCTCTGAGGTAATTGGAAAAGCATGGAGTTGACAATCTCTAGTTGGCCAATGTCGCTTTTACACCGTTCTCTACGTTTAAAAGCCTTTCGTTAATTTCCTTGGCATCTTGAGCATCCATAGTCCTAAATAGGGCCTTCGCTACGAAACCCATACCGTCTATAAGTCCTCGGTGTTTCTTGTGCTCATTTAACCATAGTAACTCATTAATGGCGTCTACTGATTCGGTAAAACTGGCAATCCATTGGTCCACGATGAGATCAAAATGATATCCCAGCTGTGAAGCAAAGATGGTTCGTATAGTTTAAATGTTCTTGAAGCTGATTAGCTCTCGTTTGTCATGACGAGATATCCGTAGTTGCAGCCATGGACCAAACCTGGTTGCTCAGATGTAATTTGCCAATTGGTTCAAAATAAATTCGTGGGGTGTGGACAAACTTTTCAATGATGTGTGCCTCCCCCCGTACTATAATCGCCGTGCTTCCTAGCATAAGCGGCTGAAATATGAAATGTTCTTGAACTAGAGTTTTTACATGTTAGTTCTCCATTGCTTTGCTGCTTTTGTCGACGTAGAGTTTTGCTATATAAAGCTGTTTGTTTTCGTCAACTTATCACAGTCGTTTCCAAATTCTGAAGTGAAAACTCAGTGAGCACCTAAAACATAACATGAGTTCAAGGACTAATCCGAAAGACGAGGCAGTAAGACGTACTGAGCGTTTTACTAGAAGATGTTCAGACTGTGGTAAACGTGGACATCTTACACGAGGCTATGTTCCAGCCTGCTGCGTTTGTGGAGTTATTAAAGGCCACAGATCAGCCCTATGCCCTCGGACTCTAAGTTCATCTCGCTCTGAAGCAGTAAAGAACGTTGGTGATTCAAATCCGACCAATCGATCAAGCGCAATATAATTGATGACTACGGTTTCGACAGACAATCTCAAAGAAAAATATTCCCCAAAATATTGTTTGCACTCCAATTTAGAATATTTCTTGTGCTCTGCCCTCCACATATCCTATTTAGTTAAAAAAATATATATATAATTTGTAGCTAATTAATTGAAAATCTCATTCTCAGCATTGTTCTCCAAGGAAAAAGTAGAAGCCGAAATTTAAAATGTATCAATAATTGATAAGGGCAAAATTAATTACAACTTATGATTGTGACTATTCAACTTTTGCCAGAGTGTATTTGTTCGGTTTTCTACCAAATTCTTCTCGCAGACTCACATGCACTCAACACATATGACCCACTCAGCTGTTTCGCTCACTCACCTCGGATGACCAGTGGCCTCTCACCTCTGACACTTGAGGCGCCACTTGATGGACAGGTGTAATTGACCATCGCGATGATCCACATCTTCCACCATGCGGCTTATCGCATTCCTTCATTTGCATATCGACCGTGAGAGTGTTTACACGCTTTTCTCCGAACTTCCTCTTTTGTCAAATCAATTGACCCGCTCATTGTTAGTTTTTTTCAGAAATATAGTAATAGTTCCTTGAATTATATAATATTCTCGCTCAGCTCTTTTTTAGTGACAAATACAAGTGTAAATCAGTGACTTTCGCTAATTAAATTGACTTTTTTGACCAACGCCAGGCGAGTGATTAATTGATCCTCTCACGGATTATCCGGTAATCCGCTTAAATCTTGTCCATCTCCTAAAAATATTCCCCAAACCAGATCCCTCTCTGAAGAGTATTAGTCAATTTTGAGGCTATCACATTGCACTATGACCCACTCAACAGCCTGGAAAATTTTACAAGATGAAATATGAGGCATTTGATAAGATTTAATTTCACCAGTCTTATAGGAGATCAGGTTTTATTTCTAATTCTTTTTTGAAACTACATGAGCCCTCCATTTAATAGCTTCAAATTCTGCTGAGTTATTGACCTAAATGTAAAATAACTATTACTCATTGAAAAAAACATGAAATTACTCTTAAAATTCAACATCTCGAATTATTGATACCTTTGAACTTGCTTTTTAAATTTTTGGCCCAATATCGACCTTACCGAAAAATACGTGAAAAAAAGTATCAAATAGAATATAAAAATAAATATTTTTTGGAAATAAAATTATTTTTAAAATTTTCTTCAATTAACATTTTTACTTCAATCAATTTCATTTCTTCAATAAATAACTGCGAGACCACTGTAACATGACATTGTGGAATTGATTCCTTGCTTCCGAAATTGAACAGCTGGATTTCACATTTTATTTGTAACGTCTGCTTTCAAAATAAATAAAAACCTCATTGTCAAGAAAATTTCACATTTTCCATTTTTCACTTATGTCCCCGCTTTTCTTATTCTTGAGCGACATTCCTCCTCTTTTCCTTCTCTCAAGTCTTACCCCAACTTGGGTTGATTTCAGCTGAGGAGGAGGGCTTTTATGACCCATGTCGTATTAGTGGATAACAAAGGGTAGACGAGAGCCCGACCTTGGTCATAAAGGCCGATCAGCCGACACAATGGACTCTCGTCTACCCTTTGTTTTATGGCCCTTCTTCTCGGTTGAAATCAACCAAAGTGACCCAGGTCGTAAAGACCCATTACCGTAAAGAATTCATCATAAAGAACCGCCAACTCAGTCATGATCAGTCAACCATGTTAGTCCTTTTTGTTCCCCCACTTGTAACGAACTTAACATTTAGAAAATTATTTTCCCCTGTATTAATCTTGTGGTGCGCGTTGCTCATTGTTTAGTGCACAAATTTGTAGAAATTAGAGCATAAGTTCGACGCGGTCGCGAGTTAACCAATGTTTTTCCCTTTTCTAATCAAATTATTTTTCCGGAATTTCACGTCTCAACATTCTTCAAATTTTCCAAAATTGACTTTTTTTTAAAATCCTCAACCCCCTCAGTTTTCCAGAATATTTCGAGCCCTCTGTTTCTTTGTTCTGTCTTGCTCAGGGATGGACACTCTCTGCTCTAAGAGCAAGTCGTGCTTCCGACCCCTATTAGTGTATAATAAAGGGTAGACGAGAGCCCATTGTGTCGGGTGATGGGCCTTTATGACCCAGGTCGTCCCTAACTTTTCAGCTGGATCGAGGTGCTGAGACCCCAATTAGCTCAGAGAAACATTGGTTGCCAAAAGTCGTTGAGTTTCATCCTAATGTTTATTTGTTTTCCTTGATGTTACTAACCAGCCGTATTTGAAGATGATGGATTAGTTGATGGAATGAGACTTGTTCCACTGGTTCAACGTTCAGCTACCTCGCGGAACGGGTAGGATGTTAGCTGCTTGTTGCTAGCTGGCTGTTGCTAACTGCGACTGAACAGCTGAAACTAGGGTTGACTATTGATGGTCAACTACCGAATGCGAACTGCACTGCGTACTCAAGTTTCATGTCTGTTATCGATAATAACTAGAGTATCTGCATGGTATAGAGGACTGTTAAGGGTGACGAAGCCCCGCAAATATCACGTTGTTTTGGTTCTTACAATACTTTGCACCGTGCGTTGCCAGATGAATGTCATATCAATTTTTAAAAACTGAAATGGAAAACATTTTCTGTATCTTCTTTTTCTCATTCTTCAGAAGTTACTTCTATTATGTAATGTATATCAAATTCTGATGAAGTATAATAAAATGCCTCTTGGGGAAAAAATGTAGAAGTCGGAAGCGCCATACATCTAGGCCGAATAATGAAATTGTAGTTGATACAGCTTTCATTTCAGGGGGACAGCGGTGGACCATTAGTTATTCCCGATGCCGCTAACGACTGTATGTATAACGTTATCGGTGTCACAAGCGTGGGCAGACTGTGCGGAACCATCATCCCAGGAGTGTACACACGTGTATATTATTATCTCTCTTGGCTCGAAGAGGAAATTTGGGGATAATTCAAAGTGAAATGATCCATTACTTATTAATATGTAGAAATAATGCATGTTGACGTTTTTGGTATTTGCAATGATTAACAATGTTTGAATTGAAGATATTATTTGCCTTGGTTATAGTGTCAAGATATTATCATACATTGGGCCGTTCGGTTCTGAAATATATGATCATATCGAAAATCATTTAATTACAAAACTGCAGAAGTTTAACAAAGAGGTATGTAAACTGTTGTTGTCATCGTGCATTGATTCTTAATATAAGAACCTACTCCCTATTCTGTACATTTATATCACTACACGATAGCCTCCATCATAATAGAGAGGTTATGATCTCAATTAGGATTCCATTCATAATTTATCAGTGAAAAAGTTGGTGCAAGCAGACATTGACATTATCGTTTTCTGCTGGGCTCTCGGCCGGTAATGGCGGGTTTTACTTTATTAGTTCACTCGGTGATTAGACAGTGGCGGGGGGGGGGGGGGATAATGCGATCGTCCATACCTGGTATATGCTGTCTAGTATGTGCTAGGTGTTGTACGCTGTTATTATATCTAATATGTCATGTAACGACTGATACATAATATGTGGTGTTCAAGGTTTAATATCTAACTTGCAATGTTCGATATCTAATATCTCAACTGATAATCATGGCTGTACAATTTTCAAATGATCTGTTGGCGGTGGATTTTTTTTATGCTATCCAACCAGTGATAATTACAACAGCGGGTTAATCCATGATTGGAAGATTTTCCTTCATAATCGTTATGAATACAAACCAATAAGATAAGATGAATATATTTTATATTCTAAATCAAATGTGAGGAATGATTTTCAACTCCATACTTTTCTCTTTCATTGAGATTGTAGCGGGTCTCCCCTCACGTGGCTGCGCGTATTTACCAGTGAGCACGTAAGCGTGGTATAAATATTGACACTGGCTTCGCTGGACCATATGGTATGACGGTGATGCGATGATTCATGCGAACAACTGCATCTTTATCAACCTTATTAGTTGAGGGAATTGAAGGAATTCAACGTCCCATGCATAACTGTTAATTAGGAAGTTATTAGAATATTATTTCGTGAAATAATTTGACCATTACAAAAGTAGAGGCAGTTTTAGGAATCAACAATCGTTTCTAAGATTGAAATTTTGATAGACTGGTGGAGTGGTGGTGGGAATGATATAAAATGGGATTTTTGAGGAGCACTTCAATGGTATTATGGATAATGTTTCACTAGACGACATACGCTATTTGAATAGTACTTCACCATACAGACCCAACTTCGAGGATATAATGGAGAAGCATTCCGGCGATGTTCCACCGGAAAATATTTGAAGTGTCATGAGTAATGTGCTATTTTCGGAGATGAATGATGCTGCTTTGAAAAAGAAGAATAAGGAAGATCCTCCAGATGACTTACTCCTGCCATAATCCATCCACATTGAATGTGCAACGAGTGACAAGGAAATCAGCTGTGCAGGTGTTTCAATGATCTTATATCCAGGTGGAACGTTTGGGAAGATTTCTTGAATTGTATGTACACATCGACTATTAATATAGGCGTCTGCAGTTAGATTACACTCAATACGTAGAGAGTTCACATGAATGATGTTTGGAGGCGTTGCAGATTCGTAGAATGTCCAATAAATTAAAATTTGTCTTCGACACCCGAGTAGTTGCCCAATGAACTGCAACGGTATGACAATTATCACCACATCCTTGGGTACTTCATTCGCCGTTTTAAGCGTCTTTGAACGATCTTTTTCAATAATACAAACGCATACTTTACCATTCACAGCTTTCATCAAACATTCTACCATAAAAACGTCTTTTGTCAGCTATTTTTTGAGAACGATACCGGTTTTCTCGGTCTGCGTGTCAACTTGAGGCAATACCTCACTTCTAGCCGCGATTTTTATAGACTCCTTGTCATGGTACAAGTTGAAAAAATTTCCATTGATGACCAAAACCTTTCCTTGGATCGTTTCCACTATCAAACTGGGCGAAGAGAGAAAATCTTCACCTAAAATTCCCCCAATGCACGAGAAAGTTTCAGGTACAACGGGAAACGTATGTCCCCAGTGTTTTCGTCCGATATTCAAGTAGATACATAATTTCTCTGAAAGTTGGTACATCCTGATTGGATATTCCTCTTAAAACTCGATAACCAGGTGTTATTTTAACTCCTAAATTTATTTTATCTTTCTTTATGGGCGATGACTTTGCCCCTGAATCTGCTAAAAATAACGTAGGCTGTTTCAACTTCTATCCTGTTAGCAAAATGTGTGATTTACTTCTTGCAGACGGAGTTGGATTTATCATACTTCCTTTACTGAATTTTGCAGGATTTCCTTTCGAAGGTTCTACCATCATCACTTGGTAGGCTCCGACTGGTAAGGCTTTCTCTTCCTCCTTTCTTTCCGTTTTCTTTTTCAAATTATGATTTTCATTATTTTGCTTAATATTTGAATCATCGATTTTAATCAGTGTTGCCGGAATTTTTTGTGACTCATTGATTCCTAATCGTTTTCTTAGTTTTCGACAATCAGTGGCCTCAGGCCCTGAATATCTGCAATATTTACACCCCGTTCCGAAAGCATTGACGCTGCGTCGTTCTGACGCAACTGGTAATGACCTACGTGGTGCCTGTAAACTGCGACAATCTTTTGCAAAGTGACCCTCTTGTCCACAGTCGAAGCAGTTTCCGATGGACTGTTTCTCCATAGAATTTCTATTTCCTCCTTAAATCTCAAAATCTTAAAATCTTAGATTGAGACAGGCCTTTTTATTTCGATAATAAGAATTCGATTGAATAAATGAATTTGACAATGAAATAATTGAAATCCGACAAGGACATGTAACGACAGAAGGCCTTCACCTGACGCGGCCTGGGTCAAGGGCTGCCAGGGCTCTGGAGAAATCCTTTTGCAGATTAATAATACGTTTCGACAATAGTAATTAATTAAACCGGGCGCCAGTTAATTTCACGACAATTAACAACGATCAACTTAGCTCAGAATATCTCAGAGGTGGATGTTGGAAGACCCAAGTGGACGATTTAGACAGAGAGAGAAAGGAAAATAAGGCAAGAATGATAAATAAATAATTACTCACAATAAATGTCGACAAAACCTTTGAATATATTTGTTCTTCGGGAACCGACTCTCTCCACACACAATACAGAATATCAAAAACAATAGCTCAATATCACAAAATACGATCGATATATACACCCTGTAACGTGACATTTTCCCGGTGAATGGGAAATGCCCATTACCTTGGCCCTACTTCCCCTGAGCCTAACAAAAACCTGCTAAAATTTAACCTTATGGGCGCCAGGTAATTTTTGACCGGAATTACCAAACCGGAAAAAGTCCTTAATCCTAAACTTAACTAACCTCGATGTTCGATTCACCGAAAATCGTAACTCAAACTCTTAAAACTCTAACCCTAAAACATACTCAAAAACCAAAAAGGGAACCTGAAGGGAACGGAAAGGATAATTAGGCTTTTGGGGAAAGGTGACGGTCCTGGGGTCGCTCAGTATGCCTGTTGTGGAGAGAGGGGTGGATTGTAGATGGGAACAAGGTTATGGCAAAATCGGGAAAATCTCAAAACAAAAAAAAAGGAAACGGGAGGCGAGAAATAAATTAAGGCACAAAACATTGTCCTTACGTGTTCCGCTATTCATGTAAAAATTCAGTACAGGAATCATAATCAATTATGCCAAACATATGGATATTCGCTTCTTCCGGAATTTTATTATCGTTCTCAACTTTCTCTCAATACCACGTACCAGCTAAAAGTCTCCAAATCGACATCTAATTCCCCTCTTACATGATCTTGAAAAAGGTATTCTCTACCAAAAATCTAAATATAACTTCAACTGTCTCATGAACTTGCCGCGAATCTAATTTATTTAACAAAATACCGAACGCATCGTTGAGTATCCCACACCTGTATCCAATAATCTCATCGGAATGCGGCCTCAAGGATTATCGATTGGCGATAATCCGAGGAATAACCGAAATATTATGTTCGCCCGGGAAATCGATAATTTCCCGGAATCGGACTCTTGGCGAGTGAGCGCGAGCGAGAGAGAGCGAGAGAGACGGCACTATGCCTCGCTGCTCGGTTAGCAGCGAGGAGAA
>NW_011887924.1:143544-145348 GCF_000806365.1 Fopius arisanus
CTTAATATTATAAAAAAAAACATTGATTGCCCCCTTGGGCTTATGGCACATTTTGGTGCTTGTGGGGAGTCATCTCCCCGGACGGATTCTTCCGCATTATCACAAAGCTTATGCTACGTTGGGTGCCTTCAGGTACGTGTGAGACTTATCACCACTACAATAATTATAATCGGCACCCTATCAAAAAAAAAAAAACATCAAAAGATCGATGGTATCAAAAAAACTGTCGTATAAAAAAAAACCGATAAATACTTCCTCAAAAAAAGGAAATGGGGAAAAATCCCCTTACAACAGAAAAAAAATACTCCAAAACAAAAAAAAACTGAGCGGCCACTCTGGCGTGAGTGGATGGCCGGGCAGCTTCGCTCCGGACTTGCCTCCGTCTCGCGGGGATGTGCCACCGATTTCTCGGGGATGTCACCGCCGTCTCAGCGGGGATGTTGCCGCCGTCTCAACGGGGATGTTACCGCCGATTTACCGGGGATAATACCTGGGTTCTGGACTCAGCTGCTGGTCGCGCTGGGCTTGGTCCAGGATGCTCTGGAGAGCCTCTATGGTCCCTCTGGGCCAACGAGTTGCCTGACTCGGTGGCGGCCCGAAGCGGGCGTTCGCCCCACGCCCCAGAGCTGGTCGGGTCGGTGCGCTAGCGGCCGCCGAGGTGTAATACCCGTGCTCCTGGGACCTGTAGCCGGTGTCGTGGCTGGTCGGCGCCGTCGCTGGTGGTTGCCAGAGGAAGCGGAGCTCCGAATCTTCTGCATTTTCGTCCTCCTGACGAGGCCTGCGTTTCTCCTCCCGGGGGAACGGATAAGCCGGTCCGGCGGCGGCCGGACGGATAGGGACCCTTTCAAAGGGAGCCCAATACTCCTCAGCACGGCGATCGTGAAGGCGTGGCGGCGATCGGGCGACCGGCCGAGGACGAGTGCTGGAGGTGGCCGGCGCAGCTGACGGTGATGGCCTCACCTTGGAGGTCTCAGCTGGCTTGCTGGAGGGTCCGGCCGTTCTTCCTCCGGCAGGCTGAGTCACGGGCCATGGTCCGGGCAGACCCTGTCGGCCCAGAGTCGATAGGGGCATAGCCCGCAGAACAGCTCTCCGGTGGGGTTGGGGCAAACCTGGTGTGCATGGCCATGCCTGCGGCAGTCGAAACACCAGTGCCGAGGCTTGCGTCGTTTGCCTCCGGTGGTTCCCCTGGGCTGCCCTCCTTCCCGCTTCGCTGTGGTGGTGGTGGTGCGAGCGGACGTAGTGGCCCTCAGCTGCTGGCTGCTGCAGCGGACGGGGCTGTCCCTGGCTCCCAAAGGAGCGGGGGGGCCGACCTGCGTACAGGCGGATGTCGAGGCCTGAGCTGATGTGCTCGGACGAGTGGCCGCGACGGCAAAAGCACGTCCGGAACCCAAAGGGGTGACCTCCGGGAGCTTCTCGCCACCCTCATCTACTCTGAGGAGCGGATGTGGTGGCGTTTTCTCGCCGGCCCTTGGATCCGTGGGCGGCGGATGTTGTGTGGCCAGCTCCGTCTCGGGATGAGAAAGAGCTGGAGGTGGTGACGCTGCTGTCGCCGTGGTGCTGGGCAGCGAGAGGTCCCCGAGTGGGCCGAAGTCAATGCACTCGGTGCTCATGCTCGGGACGCTAGATGCCGGCGGACTTGCCGGAGCCACCCTTACAGGGGATGATGTCCAGTCCTCAATTCGGCCTGGTGGACGGCTGGGTCTCCTGATGTTGGCTCCGGGTTGTAGATAACCGAGCCCTCGGAATCCGATGAGGAGCTGCTGCAGCTGGATGACGTGGAGGTGCTGGAGCTTGAGGAGCTGGA
>NW_011887924.1:146292-147570 GCF_000806365.1 Fopius arisanus
CGGCGTCCTCGGCGCGTGGAGCTGGTGTGTCTGTAGTGGTGGTCTGTAACAGAGAAGCAAAACCGGAGAGTTAGTCCGGACGGGTAACCACCCAGAAAGGGGGAAATTATTGGCGACTCCCGCTTAGCGGGGCGATTATGGGCCGTAAGACTATTACGGAAGCCGGTAACCGAATGGTTACGGGGCCGGTACTGGAGGTTGATAGGGCTTTAAGTCCTGTATGGCGGACTCGCCCTGAGTTTTCCCGGAAAATTCCACAAGTTCATACCGAACTCGGGAGACCTTCCTATTAATTATGAAAGGACCCTCGAATGGAGGGACCAACGCAGCTGAAAAATGTTTCGCCGCATTGGATAATGGGTGAGTGCGCCGTAAAACCAAGTCACCCTCTTGGAACTCAACGTCGCGCCGACGGAGATTGTAATGGTGCGCCTGTTTGTCAGACGATTCCCGCATGGCATGAGTGAGAGCCTTACGAAGCGTCTCCAATCGCTTCATTCGGTCAACCCACTCGCTGGGTTTCCCAGGGATTATTTCGATAACTCCTTCTAGCTCGCGGCGAAGGGATATGGCCGGCAGGGGGTTCCTGCCGAAGTTCGCAAACGCTGGAGTCGTTTGGATGGAACTATGTTCCGTTGTATTGTATGCAAAACGGAATTCGTGTAACTGGACGTCCCACGTTCGATGATCACCGTCCATGAACGCGCGTAACATCATTTTTAATACACGATTGACCCTCTCGACTGGATTCGCCTGGGGATGATAAGGGGGTGAAGTCTCGTGCATCATCCCAGTACGCTCTACCAGAGCTTGGATCTCCCGATTAACAAATTCGGTTCCGTTATCGGTGAAAAACACGCGTGGGGCTCCCCAGCGTGAGATAATTACGTTTTCCACCTGCTCCCTGATGGCTTTGCCTGTGGCTCGCCGGAGGGGGATTAACTCAATCCACTTAGTGAAGAGATCCTGCAACACGAGCACATAGGAGAAGCCTGATCTGCTCGGAGTAATCGAGCCAACAATGTCGGCAGCCACGGTCGTCCAAGGACCTTGGATTACTCGCCTACCCATATGTCCCCGCGGCAAGGCGTTTTCCACCTTACAGCGTTGACAAATGTCGCAGTGGCGGACGAAGGCCACGACATCCCTAAACATATTTGGCCAATAATATGCCTCGTAGAGACGCCGATAGGTCTTATCAACCCCCAAGTGGCCTGCTTGGGGAAGTACCAATTTCCAAGCGTCAAGATCAACCATCTCCAACGTTATGAAGTCGGA
>NW_011887924.1:162980-167811 GCF_000806365.1 Fopius arisanus
TGTGGCAGCATCGTCCAGGGCTAAACCTGCAAGGGAGAAACCTACACTTACCGAGTCAGCTCCAATACCGACTGAACCAAATAGAACCGTCCAACAGCGCTCGGGAAGACGAGGGGAGCGCAAGCAGAAGTTAGTACTAAGAGAGCTGCCTGAGTAACTACAGCTGTAGCATTCATGCATTTATATTTTATAACGTTGAAGATTAATAACTAATATTAATTGATAAATAAACAGTTGTTGCCATTACATTATCCGTCAGTCATATCTTAATTGAGTAGAGAACAAGATATCTACATTGGTGACCCCGAAAAACTGATCGAAACGGATATTCGAACATCGCTACCGATTGCAATATACACCTGTTGCCAACGCATCGATTCACCTGCTTGATTCGAACATAAAAATTAAAATGACAATCGATCGATCACCGACTCGCGCAGGTGAGATTGGACCGAATGCTGATCTTCAGAGGCAATTTCAGCAACAACAGGAAACCATCCAGCAACTGCAGCAGCAACTTCAACAGCTTCAAACAAATCCAACTACAAGAGACCAACAAAACACAAGCGTCCAGACAAATACTACGACACAGGACAACACAATCGCCATGATGATAACGCTGAATTTACCCCACTTTATGCGGAACAACCCAGAAGCGTGGTTTCACGTAGTTGAGGCTCAATTTTCTACAAAACGCATCACAGCAGATCTCACTAAATATACATACGTACTCACTGCTTTAAGTTCAGAGATTTTGGAGCAAGTTTCTGACATACTACAGAATCCACCTGAAACAGATAAGTACCTTTTTTTAAAACAAAAAATTATACACAGATTAGGTGACTCAGCAGAAAAACAACTTCATAAACTTCTAACTGGTTTGGAGCTAGGTAATAAAAAACCAACGGAACTGCTCAGGGAGATGAAGACTCTTTCTCGCAACCGTCTCTCCGATGAGGTCATTCGCACTCTTTGGATGGAGCACATGCCCATGACAATCCGTGGAATTCTAACCTCCACATCGGAGCTTGACAACGATAAAACAGCTGAACTCGCCGATCGCATAATTGACGTTACAATGTCATCAACGGTAATGGCGACTTCATCGCTAACAACAAACAATCACAGGGATCCACTTCAGCAAATTAATGATAAATTTGAAACTTTGTTGAATGCATTCAAGGATTTACTAACCAAAATGCACAAAGTTAACCATAATTCTACCTCCAGTCAACGCTCGCGATCTCGACACCGACCATCCAGCAGATCATCATCAGCTGAACCTAATCGTCCCTGGTGCTTCTATCATGGGAAATACGGTAACAAGGCTAAGCATTGTGTCAAACCTTGTTCCTTCACTGCCGCAGACCAATCGGAAAACTAGATGAGCTGTCGTCGACAAGCTCCGTTGGCGACAGCTTCAGTCCTAATCACTTGACGGAAAAACGACTACACCTAATCGATCGGAAAACTCGGCGAAAGTTTTTAATCGATTCAGGATCAATCACTTCGGTTTTACCAGTCATTTACTTTGCCTCGAATCCTAAGCAAGATGGTTTCAAGCTGTATGCAGCCAACTCGACAGTTATTCACACCTACGGTACCAAAACGCTTACCTTGGATTTCAATCTTCGCAGAAAGCTAACATGGACATTCCTCCTCGCTGACGTACAGTCAGCGATCGTTGGAGCAGACTTTCTTTCACACTATTCCTTGCTGGTTGATCTCAAGAATCAACAGCTCATCGACTCCATTACCTCACACACAACTAAAGGTGAAGTATTTCGGACGTCAATTTACGGAATATCTACATTGAACTTCAATCAACCGTTTTCGGACCTGCTGCAACAACACATAAACATCACGAAGCCTTCTACGAAAATACCATCAACGAGGTCATCATCTTCGCACCACATCGTTACCATTGGACCACCAGTTTCTGAACGACCCCGAAAACTCGCTGGAGAAAAAGCAACAGCAGCGAAAGCGGAGATCAATTTATTGTTGGAATCTGGGATCTGCCAGCCGTCTAGCAGTCCTTGGGCAAGTCCCATTCATCTCACGAAGAAAAAGACGAGCGGTTGGCGATTATGTGGAGATTACCGCAAACTAAATGCCATCACAATACCTGACAAGTACTCTCCACCTCTCATTCAAGATCTTTTTCCAATTTTGCATGGTAAGAAGATATTCACGACATTAGATCTCATCCGTGCATATCATCAGATCCCTATGCACCCAGATGACATTCCGAAGACTGCAATCACAACACCTTGGGGACTCTATGAATATCTTGTCATGCCGTTCGGATTACGCAACGCCACGCAAACCTTTCAAAGGTTTATGGATTCACTCTTCAGAGATTTGGATTTTGCGTTCGTATACATTGATGACATAATCATAATGTCCACCACACGCGAAGAGCACCGACAGCATCTCCAAATTGTCTTCGAACGGTTAGAACAGCAATCATTAACAATTAACCTTGACAAAAGTGTTCTAGGTCAGCCAGAGGTCAACTTCTTGGGTTACACCATTAGCGCAGAGGGTTATCGACCAACCACAGAACGTGCTGACGCCATTCTCAGTTTCCCAAAACCTTCCACTGTTGCTGAGTTACGAAGATTTTTGGGAATGCTGAATTATTATCGCACGGTCACTCCACAAGCAGCACTCCATCAGATACCTCTGAACGCTTATCTACGAAATTCGAAAAAGAATGACAAGACCATTATCAATTGGACCACGGAGAGCAACCGAGCCTTCGAGACATGTAAGCAAGTTTTGGCGAATATTACACTAACTTCTTACATTTCTCCCTCAGCACCTCTCACATTGACCACTGATGCCTCAACAACAGCTATTGGAGCTGTTTTGGAGCAAACAGTGGACAATAAACAGCAGCCAATTGGATTCTTTTCCAAAAAATTGAGTGATACCGAGGCAAGATACTCGACCTATGATCGAGAGCTCTTAGCCATCTTTGCTGCGATTAAACACTTCAAGCACCTGCTCGAGCTTCGTCAATTTGTCATCAGAACGGATCACAAGCCGCTTATCTACGCCTTTCAGCAAAAATTGGAAAAAGCATCTGATCGTCAGAAACGTCAATTGGACTTCATCGCACAATACAACACAGTAATCACTTACGTAAAAGGTGATGAAAACACTGTGGCTGATGCCTTCTCCCGAATCAACTCCATTGACATGCCCTCTCCATTGAACTCACAAACCATACAAGAAGAGCAGGAACTTGATGATGAGTTGCAGGATCTGGTTCAAGGCAACACATCACTCAAACTGCACAAACTTACCGTCGAGCCCAATGTGAGTATATACTGCAACATATCCAATAATGTCGTACGACCGTACATACCTGCCAAGCTCAGAAAACAAGCCTTTGACAGCGTACACGGTCTCTCTCACCCTAGTGGAAGAACAACATCGCTACATATGAGACAAAAATACATCTGGCCAAGTATTAAGCGAGATGCACTCACTTGGTCCAGGGAATGCCTGGCATGCCAAAGGGCCAAGATCCATCGCCATAATCGGTTGCCACCCAAATCAATCGACGTACCGGACAGCAGATTCAACCACATTCACCTTGATCTTATCGTCTTACCTCAGGTAAAAAATTATCGATACTGTCTAACCATCATCGATCGATTTTCCAGGTGGCCAGTTGCTGTTCCATTAACTGACATGATGGCAGACACAGTGGTCACTGCCCTCTTCGACAACTGGATATCACAGTTTGGAACTCCTCTTACTATAACAACGGACCAAGGAACACAATTTGAGTCTGACCTGTTCAAAGCGCTTGCCAACTTCATCGGTGCTACCAAGATACGGACAACACCCTATCATCCAGCCAGTAACGGCTTGGTAGAGCGTTGGCATCGCACACTCAAAGCGGCACTGATGTGCTCGCCCAAACCCTGGCCAGACATCCTATCTACGGTCCTCCTGGGACTCAGAACCAGTTTCAAGGAAGATTTGCAAGCCACACCTGCAGATCTGCTCTTTGGCACAAGTCTTCGAGTTCCAGGCGAATTTTTCATTCAAGAGGAGCTATCATCGAACCCAAAAAACATTTTTGGAGAAACACCGGGAATACATGCGTGGCATACGCCCATCTCCCACAGCACATCATTCCAAAACTAGGATATTTCTGCTTAGGAACCTTCATACATGCTCACACGTCTTCGTACGTTGTGACCATGTAAAAGCACCTTTGGAAGCTCCGTACATTGGACCCTATCGGATTGTTCATCGCATCGATGATCGTAACTTTAAATTAGACATCGATGGAAAGGAAAAAGTACTGTCAGTAGAAAGACTGAAACCAGCTTATGTGGCTAAAGAAGATCCTACCACGCCAGAATCATCAGAAGCCAACGACATCCAGACAGACATCTCCGCTGACACTTGGGGAGCCACTCTGGACAGGCCACAACGAACCTACTCCAAGAACACAAAAAAAATCGTGTCTTTTGCTAATGAAACTCAGCAAGACACTCGGGGGGGAGTACCTGTGGCAGCATCGTCCAGGGCTAAACCTGCAAGGGAGAAACCTACACTTACCGAGTCAGCTCCAATACCGACTGAACCAAATAGAACCGTCCAACAGCGCTCGGGAAGACGAGGGGAGCGCAAGCAGAAGTTAGTACTAAGAGAGCTGCCTGAGTAACTACAGCTGTAGCATTCATGCATTTATATTTTATAACGTTGAAGATTAATAACTAATATTAATTGATAAATAAACAGTTGTTGCCATTACATTATCCGTCAGTCATATCTTAATTGAGTAGAGAACAAGATATCTACA
>NW_011887924.1:168626-170234 GCF_000806365.1 Fopius arisanus
TGTCGACTTAATTCTCTAACGCCTAATTCAAATTACAGACGCTGTGTTATTATCTATGGATAGTAGGATTAATTTTCGAATAAATGGGTTCTATGATTATTCGTTAGGATTCCCGCGGACATTTAGAGATACCGTCGACGTGGAGGGGAAATTACGATCCTCCTGTTACAAGATCTTAAAATCCCTCCAATTTTTCCTTTGCGAGGGCCAGAGATGGTTTTCTCTAGTTTTATAGACCCTGCACATGCATCATGAAGAGTTTTGAAGTTATTAGCACGCACTAAAATCTACAATTGTCCTCGTAACTCTTGTTCAAATATTAGTTGAGCAAGAGTCATCATGAGATTTTGAGAGGCTAATTTTTCTTTTCCAGTGAATTCCATGTGCAGACTGAGTAGCCCATTCAAGAAATCAACAGTGACATTCTCTGTGCGTGCTACGTATTTAACCTCATCTTGATTTTCTTTTTGCTCTAATTTGCTAAATTCGCCCTGAAGTCCGACAAAACTCTTCGTTTTCCCGAAAATTGACTCCAATTCAGCTTTCAATTGATCAAATGAAAAAATGGTTCTGTATTTCATCTGTTTCATGGTATAACCTTCTAATTTACTCGGTAGAATTCCTTCTAGCAGAAGGTTACGATGCTCTGGATATACTAATGTCCTAGCGATCTCGACAGACTGCAAAAAACAATCTATATTATTGGCATTTTCTCCACTGAAATTACATACCATTTGAAGTGCACCCTCCAAATCAAGATGTGCTTTCACAGATTCTCGATTTCTCTGGTTATGTTCCTGTGTCGAGGCATCTTCCACAAATTCTTTAAAGTCATTTCTTTCCCGCTCAACCTCTTTTCGGTGCATACGTTCAGTTTCCAGGCCTTGTCCCATGTCTTCAATTTTCTTACGCAAATCAGCCACATTATTACGGCGATTATCGAAGCATCGAGGTGGTCCTTGTTCCCCTGACTGTTGTACTCCAGGTTGTATTTCACGATGTTTACTTCCAGGATTAGGAATGAATCCCCCTGCCCTAATTGATCCTGCACGAAAAAAGACATTGGGTGTAGAAAACGACTGTAGAGGTGTATTGTCTTATTCTAATTCTTCTTCTTCTTCCCCCTCCTGAATGTCCTCGATCACATGGAAGGGATTTCGAAGTACTTCTTGTGAAGGAGCCGCTAGTCAAGGTTGTCCAATTCCTTGGTTAGTACCGGAGAGAGCGTTTGATTCTCTCCTTTGCCTACTATTTGCTAACCCAGTTGCAGGTAGTTTCCTTGGAAAAATGTCATCATTTGCTTGATGGACGTCAGCCTCAAGCTGCTGCGGATAATCAGCTGTTAGTATAATGGGATGAAGTGATTACCTATAACTCCGTTGCAGATTAACGTTGTGACGAGGCACTTTTTTAGCCCTCCCCTGCCCCTAATAATGACTTGTTTTCTTTAGCTATAAGTAGGTTAGGAATTACTTTGAGGAAAATATACAAACCTGCCACCGTTGGCCACCCCACTCCCGAGAGATTCCTTCCCCTTGCCCCGCGGTACCCCAGCCCTACACTCACGCGGAGAAACGTCCTCGAACATCGTCGCGGAGGAGAGAAACC
>NW_011887924.1:170244-180343 GCF_000806365.1 Fopius arisanus
GCCGTAAACACTCAATTTTGATCCGTTTCCTAGGGAATTTTCTAGGGACATGTCGGGCAGAAATCCCTCCAACCGGGCCTTAAATATTTTAGTTCAGTTAAAATTAATTACCTAAATAACCTAATATTTGTGAATTACTCTTTAACAATTGGAATCGATTGTTAGTAATTTAATGATTGGAATATTATAACCAAATTAAAAATTTTAGTTCAGTTTGTTATCGTCGAAGGACAACTTGAATTAAATAATGAATTCTGTTTCCGAAGTTTGTTGTAAAATTAGCGATAGAATAATGGTCAGAAGGATCATTGCGCTATTTCTTTTATTTTTATTTGTGGGACGACGTTAGTATGTTCTCACTCTTACCTTTTTTTATTCTGGGGATTTTATAGCTTTTAATAGTTTGTAGTTGGGATTTTTCGGGATGAGAGAGTGTTCTAAGAAAATTTGGAGATGATTTAGAAAACCAGATATCTCTCTCTTGTATTTCCCGTGTATTTGAGTATTTCTAATCTACAAAGAATTTTTCAACCCTGGATAAAATCTTTTCAGATAATTATTTGAATTCGATTTACTCACAGTTCTCTCAGATTATTTGTCCTCCTTATAGTCTTAATATTTTATTCAATTATTTTGATGTAAACACTTAGTTCAATTGTTTTTCTTAAACCAATGATGTAAAAGTCAATTTGTATTCTCCAAAAAGAATCTGGATTGTGGTCACAGTTCTTTTCGTATAATTTAAATGAAATTACGATGCACTTTCCGTTGGAATTAATAACACCGGAGTTTAGCGATTTTAGATTTAAAATACTACTATTTTCGGCTCAAGACAACAGTAGTCCAATCGAACACGAACAGTTCTCCAACTTTAAAGATCACCGTTGAGCGCCAAATATTGGTTCACTTCATGGGGTCCGATACGATTGACCAATTTTGTATGTATTTTAAATTTTATTTGGGTTCTTTACTCCCCAGAGGATCGGCTAAGACTGCATTTGGATACTTTAAATTTGGACGGGCTGTTCGATGGAATTGCTTCCACGAGTACACTTTTTGTTGCAATATTGGCCAACAGTGCATTGGCCTGAAAGGTCATTGTTCCTGCGTGGTTGACGATTTTAACTTGTTCTTATTCAGCTAAATTTGTTTCGAAATTTTGATTTATTTTCAACAGCTATTGCTTCATTATAAATTCCTTCACATGTTGTGCAATAACTTTCTTAAAAATTTTGTATATATTATACCTATTTCTTTTTGGAAATTACAGCCCCCGCTCAATATTGTTATTTTCCATTGTTTAAACAATGAAAAATCAATCTTGAGGAGTATGTTTGAACCTTTTAATAATATAATATCATATTATATGACCGTGTCTCATTGAGTGTATTCTGTTATACCTTGGACGGTGGAAAAGCTGACGCAGGGTTTTTCTGCATTCTTGTTACTTTATACCATTCATTCTCGTTCATTCCTTCGACCAAGTGACATCCTAAATTCATTGCAGCGTTATAACCAAAGGAGGTGAGTGAACTGTTTGTTTAATACTAATAATAATGTTATTATATACCAATCTTAATAATTATCTAGGGATTAATGGTTATCTATGAAGTCTACCCCCCCCCCCTTTTTTTTCAATATTTTGTTTTTATTCTAATGCGGACTGTTGTTGGTCGGTCTGATGGTAACAGATTTCCCTGACGTTCTGTTGTTGTTGGTGGTGGTGGTAACGCTGGAAGTGTATTCCTCTCTGCCAAGCTGATGGTGGTAATTGGTGGTTCATATACTTCTTCAACATGGAGGCGAGGTCTATGTCAGGCCCAGGTGTTCTTTGGCCTTTTGGGTATCCGGTTACAGCAGCATGAGATGATGGACAGAATTGCTGTACCTTTTTTTATATGCTATTATGCCACCAAGGATTCCGATGATGGATAGAACTCCCGTGATACTACAGTTGGTGGTAGTAAGGATGCGATGGTAGTAGTCTTCCTGGTGATGTAACCCAATTTTATTTGCTTCTTCAATGGTGTCTTGCATCGATCGGTCGAAGGTATTGTCATCATCGATGGGTAAGAGGTGTTGTTCCACTTTAGTTAATGTATGCAAGGTTTTAGGCGCATTATATAGCATTGGGGCGATTTTTGAAATATTTAATGTTGCAGGTACGCCCTGAATCAACGGTAGCTGCGTTTCAACGAGACCCATGCCTTCAATGGTGATTGTTGCGGTTTCTGCTGAGCACCTTGTGTTTAGGTATAGAATACCTGTCCCATTTAAGATTAAACTATCCTGTTGATTGTCTAGGCAAATGATTTCTAATTTTTCTGGTAGAATGGTTGAGTAAAGCCAGCCTTCAGTGTGGGTCAGTTTAGTCCACTGAGTTTCCAGATCGTTTATCAGCCTAACATCACAATTTTGATAGGTTTTAGCATCTATTATCAGCTCGGACGTTGTATAGAGTGCTTTCTCGCATGTCGGTTTATCTGTCGGTTTTCTCAAAATTAGGGACTCCGGGCATCCTAAACAATTTTCCAATGGTATACATGATTCAATAAATTTGTGGTCTAAAAGGGTATATTTCTGAGTTTTCCTGGATTGAGTGTAATAGGGGCTTTTTGGTTTCACATAGGCCGCGATAGTCTTATCTTCTTGAATTCTCTGCGGGGTTTTACATGGGATCAATTTGTATAGGTCCATTACATCTCGCTTTTATTGGCTCCATCAATATATTTTCTAGCACCTTCCCGGGTGAGGAAAGCTAAATTCCCTAGTTGAGTCCTGTATTCCACTTCTAAGAGTTGTGTTGATTCGTTGTCATAGTTAGATCATTTATTGGGTTTTTTGCTTGAATTATCTCGTGCAAATTTTTATTATGTTCTTTCTTTATTGAGTTTACTTCAGCATGGATAATATGAGTGGAGTTTCCGATAAGATGGGTGATTTGCTGTTGATCCTGATAGAGTCGGTCAATTTCTTTATTTATACGCTCCAGGTCATTGTAATCCATTGTACCGAATAATTTCCTTGAGATAGTTCCAATGAATCCTAATAAAGGAGAACGGCTATGCCGTTTTTCATTGGTGTTCTGTAGGATTCTTTGTAGGTGTTCCTGCAGTGGTCTTAATTCTTGATCCAGATCCTCGAAGAGTTCCATTGATAAGGAGTTGGTGCAGAAATTAACGGGTTGAAGTTTTTTGCATCAAGGGAATTGTTGATTAAGAAAAGCTCGTCCTGGGTATGTGTCTCCTAGGGTGTTATTTACGTCTACTGTTAAGAGGAGTCGCCAATTTCTGTTAATGAATCTCATGTGGTCAATTTGTTCGAAGTATAGCCCAGGGTTATATGGAATAGGATGCATTTGGTAGGCATCATCTTGCATCCCTAGTGCTAGGACTGGTATTAACCAAAGTTGTATCCAAATACTGAAATTCCTCATTTTACTGGGATCAGGATGCCTGTAAGGATAATATTTGAGATTAGTTGAAATTATTTGTAACTGGCAGTCCCGGTCTCTGAATAGATTTTTGAGCCCAATTTTGCAAGTTCTGTGACGTATTATAAATCCGTCTACTAAAGAGTTTGATAAAATATATGGTACATAATAAACAACAGGGAAATAGAACACAAAAATTCATATGTGTTTGATGTATTTTGTGTCAGTGATCAAAAGCCGAAAAAAATGAAATTTTTTTTTCTTTTCTCTCGTTCTACAATTTAAAAAAAAAACAAGCAAATACTTTTCAAGTTGTTTTTGTCGTTTTGCAGACAAAAACAACTTCTCCAACCATCGTCATGTTACGTATTCATATACGTCTTTTCCAAAAAACCAATCATATTTTCCGAACAAAGAAAATTTCTCAAATAATAAATTTTGTATGATTCGACAGGAATAATCATCAGAAGACAAGTACGTTCTCATAAATATTTTGAAAATTCATTCACTCAACAAATACATAGAAAAAAACCAACTAGACTTTCTTATTTTATGAAATCAATATTTTACGAGTTGCAAGCCCTTGATAAATTTAACGAACAATCTCTGAAAATAATCTAATGAAAACAAAATTATCTTGTACAAAATCAATATATCAGAAATTTACATTTGAGTCAGAAAACGAAATGAACGATCAAAAGAATGAAACTAGGATGAAGAACGAGACAGTATTTCTCACTTCAATATTGTTTATTGAAATATTGATAGTCATTGCACATACACAAAATATTTTCAATTTTCTAATTGGGACCGATAAGGAGCCCGCTGATCAATGACGAAGATAAACTCAGTAACAGTGTTGGAGCAGGTGAGGAGCCGCGAGAACGAGTAATGTTACCTTTGGAATAGGAAAATTTTTGAAATCTGGAAATATTCTGCAAAATGGCTAAAGTGTTCAAATTTCAGACAATATAAATATCGCAGAAATTATTAGAAAATTTCTAGCCAAGTTAAAGAAAAAACTTGAAAGTTATTAAATAAAAATGATCTCAATAAATTTAAAAGTAAATAATTTTGAATATCAAAGGCGTGAAAACTCAGAGAATAATCTAAAAAATTGGAATTCCGACGTCATTTGAGGAAAAAAGTGAAATAAAACTAATAATTGTCCATAAAACAATCGGAAAATACGCTTGGGAAATTCTCAAAGTAAGTTGAATATTAAGAGTTCATAATGATAAATGTATCCACCAAATATCATTTCTTAATCTCTATCTCTATAAACAAAAAAGATATGATTTTTTACAATTGGGCACTGACACACTCAAACATGTATGTCCATGTACCTGTCAAAATTTGATAAATTAATAGCACCATCTGTATAATCAATTGAGAAAAATACTTAACACAAAAGATATTCTATAAATTCCGGACAACAAGATCCATTATGAAAAGTTGCAAAATTTATGAACAATATTAATTGTTATTAACAAATTACATAAAAAAATCATTGGAAAAATATGGAAAAATCATTAAATAAAGTTCTTCGAACTCTTAATCATGAGCATCAAGAACTGTTCCTTAATCTCTGTAAGCACAGAAGATATAAATTTTTGAAGTTGTTCACTCACACACTTAATCTTGTCTATATACGTGTGCCTGGAAACTTTAGAAAGTTGTAGCGCCACCTGTAATAGAGATGAAGAAAAATTCTTAAGACGAAAGTTGTTCTATAAAATGAGGTCTATAAAACCAACCAGTAAAACCATCGAAAAATCAATAAACAAATCCAATTGTTATACACAATAGGTGTAAAAATATCGAAACAAATATGCAAAAATTATAAAACAGACATTTAGATATTCATAATCCAGAACAATTAGAAATGTTTCTTAGTATCCATAAACAAAAAGGATACAAATTTGTTAAAAACTTACAGACTCACTCAAACTGTATATCCGTGTGATTTATCAAACTTTCGGAATTTTTGCACACTTTCCTATGGAAAATATCGAAAAAAATTTAAGGACAAAAATGTTCTATAAATCAAGAACTACAAAGTTATCACAGAAAAAATTTGAAAAGTCAAAAGACAACATTGCTGTCTATTAACATGTCGATAAAATTACGATGAAAAATTCACGAAAAATATGAAATAAATCGAGTTCGATGCAGAAGACAGGATTATGGAGAAAAAAATGGAAAAAGTTGAAATAAAAAATTGTCAACTGTCAGGTTATTAAATACTTCTAACAGTTAATGGCTAATAACTTGTGAACAAACATGCACATTCAAAAACAAAAAACACCAAAAGATAGTTGACCAAATTCTCGATACAACCAGCCGTAATTTTGATTTTTAACAACAGCAAACATGGCGTCAGAAGCTAATAGACACATCTTCAAGGTCAAATGGTTAATTGCAAATATCTCCAAAGATTGCAGAGATAAAAATCTGAAATTTTGTGTCAAACTATGATAAATCAAGTTCTTTCAGACACGCTAGGAGGCATTCGCCTAAGTTAACAATTAACATTGTTATTAACAATTGAAATGTTATAAAAAATCGAAAAAAAAGGTTTTATCATCGGAATCATGTTACTACCATAGAAATGGACTCAAAAATGAATTTTGCAAAAAACGCAAAATCTAAAATCAATACACAAAAATGAACAATTGTAGTACCACAAGGATACAGTAAGGAAACATTTAAGCCATAGAGACAATCAAACATAAAATTGTTCGAAAACCAATTTTTTTATTATGAAAAATGGCGTAATTAATTTTACAATACGTAAAATGTTCAAATTCGAATTTGTAGAGACATAATGGGTGCCACAGTATTAGCTATGTGCCATACTTAATATATAGGGGTATACTCGACGCGTGATCCCCACTATGAGGCAGCAAGTCTAACGTTCAACGCAGTACTCCCACCCATGCGCGCCGGAGACACTCCGTGCGCTACGACTGTTCAGTCTATGTACCTCCCGATGCCAGAAAAACAGTCAGTTCAACGTCAACGCTCGGAATCGCCGGTCATAAGCTCAGAAGAGCTCCGTGAATTAAATTAAAAGTAACCAGTTTGGACTTGGAAAAAAATCGAGAATTGTGGACTGTGAATTTTTTTGTGTTCCGTGTCCTCTTGGACTTTGAAATTTTTCGTGCTCTGTCCTCTTGGACTTTATAAATTTTCGGAAATTAACATTTTTTTTCTATGATTGAAAATTTTCATGTAACCTATTTCCAAATTAAATTCATTTTTAAATTCTATAGGGAAGATTTTCAGTCCACAATTCAAGACTAAAAATATTTTTCGCTTAAATCCATAATTTCGTTCCGATTTCGACGGTGCATTGTACTGATTGCGGGCTCGGTCGCGAATTTGAAATGAAATTTTAATTGAATTGTTCCCATTAGTTTCTCCTAAGTGACAGCCCTTCTCACGTTTGAAAATTAATTCCCATCCTATCAACCCCGCTGGTTTGTGGATCAATTCCGCGAGCCTGCGGCTGATACAAGTTGACTAGGGAGAGTCGTGGCTGACTGGCTGGACTGACGTCGGGATTACCCGATGCTATTCTGGTGAGGCAACCCCCGTTCTTCTAGGTTAACTATCAAACCCGCTATTTTCGAGGAAAACTAACTGGCCCTTTGGGGACGGTCTGTCGACCTCAGGATTCTGCGGCTGATTCCTGTCAACTCCGTTTTCTCGTGGGTCAATTGATCGTCCCTTACGGATGGTTTATTGGACTTGAGATTTTGCGGTTGACATTTCACTCAATTTTCGATTTGATTATTCCACCCATTCCTCATTCCAATAGAAATTATCTTTCCCAAAAAAATTACCGCCCGGGTCTTTGACGATGCACCCAACGCCTAAATTCTAAAACCATCAGATAAATAAATGAACAACTTCACGTGAACAACGTATTAATATTTGAATATATTATTTAGCAACTTGAAGTGAATACACTGGATCTGAAGTTTTAAGCAATAAAAGGAAAAACAAACTGAACGTGTGTGTGTGTCCACCGAAAAACTTTATCCAGCCTGTCAAAGAATAGGCTGAATTTTCCGACGATCCACATCGCCCATCACTCTAGTGTAACAACTGATCCGCTGTACCATAGTCGAGTCGCCACTAGAACGGCCAGGAAAAATTTAGAGGTGAGTCTAGTGATTACAACCATTATTTTCTCTATCCCGGAGGTCGGTTGATACTCCAAAAATCAGAGTTCTTTCGAAACTAAATTGTTCGGTTCTCGCGAAAACCTCGGAAAGTGCGATAGTGCGCGTGCGAATTGTGTTAACCTAGTTTCGGCAAGCTTAGTGATTTTCGGCTACCGCTCGACGAATTTCGCTTACCTTAGGCTTCCCTAAAAATGAAAAATTCGCAACATGATAGTGCACTTTAATGAATCAGAAAAAGAAACATTCCATCCGTCGGAAAATCAAATTCTAAATTCTTTTATGGTCCGATTTAGTGAGAATTCGTAACAGTTCATCTGCTCTTTCGTTCCCATAAACTCCTTGGTGACCCGGTGTGTATTCGAATCTTACATTCATTTGTTGTAAGAGCTTGTCTAGTTGTTGTAATAACATTTGATTGACTACAGGTTTTGATTTTGCATTTAGCCATCCATTGATTTTCCATTTTCCGATATATTCTGTCATACAGCTTATCAGATACTTTGAATCCGTGATGATTTTTATAGCTGTGATTTCATGTCTTAGACATATTTTGCACGCTTCAATGGCAGCAAGGGCTTCTGCAGTAATATTTGTTGCTCGAATTCCTCGAATAGTCTTATAGGTATTTAATGGGTGATTGTCCGCAAACCATACTCCGATTCCAGCGACAGCTTTGTCGGTTCCATTGTAGGAACATGAACCATCAACGTAGACTGGAATTCTGTCTTTTGGCGGAGATATTCTATGCATTATTTCCTGTAGAGTGGAACATGTTTCGTTAGATTTATTTTATCATCAGTCAAGATTGGCAGCACTGGCTTTTGTTACTTCATTCTTCTTGACACAGTTTTAGCTTATTTGGGTGTTTCATGAATCTGCGACCTTCTTCGGTTTCTAGATAGACATTCCCCTTTTCAATGATATCGACTATTTCATATGGTCCAGTGTACTTTTGATCTAGTTTACTAGTTTGTGGCTCCTTCTGCACAAATGCAAATTTTCCTATCTGTAGCTGAAGGGGATTTTAGTGTCGATCGTAAAACTCTTTGGAATGTAACTTAGATTTCTTCAAGTTATTAAAGGCTATTCGGTGTATTTTATCTAATTTGGTAATTAGATCTACCATGAAGTCGTTGTAATTGTCAATTTCTTGTTCTTCATGGATATTAGTTGGCATTCTGGCTCTTTTGCCATATAAGAGTTCAAACGGTGTGAAATTGGTAGAACTATGCACAGTGGTATTGTACGATAGCATTGCATATGGGAGAAGATCATCCCAATCCATAAATTCGTCAGTAAATACTCTGAGGTATTCGACTAATGTTACGAATTCTCACTAAATCGGACCATAAAAGAATTTAGAATTTGATTTTCCAACGGATGGAATGTTTCTTTTTTTGATTCATTAAAGTGCACTATCATGTTGCGAATTTTTCATTTTTAGGGAAGCCTAAGGTAAGCGAAATTCGTCGAGCGGTAGCCGAAAATCACTAAGCTTGCCGAAACTAGGTTAACACAATTCGCACGCGCACTATCGCACTTTCCGAGCTTTTCGCGAGAACCGAACAATTTCGTTTCGAAAGAACTCTGATTTTTGGAGTATCAACCGACCTCCGGGATAGAGAAAATAATGTTACGTATTCCCCCGAATTTCCATGAAAAATAATAAATTTATTTTTTACAGATCGTAGGGAAATTACTGATGAAGTTTGAGGCAAATTTGACGAGAATTTAGGGAAGCCGTCTTAAAGCAATAGCCGCCGAGCGGTAGTCGACCGTCGCTTGACTTGCCGTTACTGGGTTGGGTTTGAACTTCTCGTTTTATCGTCCGCGCTCTCTTCATTTTTCGATTCAGGATTTGGAGGATCAATCGATCTCCGGGTTATGACGGTTATTTTCAATTTACTTACGATTTCTCGGCTGGAGATTGAATTCGAATAAATTTTTCCTCGCCTCTGGTTTCTCTTCCTCTCGACTGGATGTGAGATGTTAAATGCTGGATGCTGCGATCTAAGGAAGAGTTCAGGCCCTCGATGACGATGTCAATGGATGAAGCCAAATGGTCGTTGATATTGGATTTCGGGTTGGATTAATTATTATTTCTCCGCACTTCTGTCGGGTCGATCGATGGTTCCGAGTGATTGTAAAGAATAATTTTTAATAACTGGTTTGATGAGGTTTTTAGAATTTCTCACGTCGAACGCATTAGAGAACTGACTGGAGCAAAATCGAAAGATCTGTGAAGCGTTTTAACAATTCTCGTGGGGTACCCAAGCGGCAACAGCCCCTCTCCAAGGCCACTGGATGTCCGCTGGTTACCTCGGCAAAATTATTAGAACGTTTATGACCGGATCCAATGGCTTTAATTTCAAATGTGAATGTTGAGAGTAAGATTTTCATGATTTTAGTTAATTTAGGAGAGATTCAAACAACTGATAGCCATAAGTGATGGTTCGGCCAATAGACGACTCGC
>NW_011887925.1:0-6418 GCF_000806365.1 Fopius arisanus
GACAACCTGACTAACTGCCCAGTGGCAACGAACTCACGAGCTTATATTTCATCGTGGATTCGATTGCAACAAGTGTTTTATCTTTGTTTTACACCTGGAGAGACATCGGGTGACGTCCCAGGTGTACGTAAAGGCCATAGCCGTTGATGGGGCGAAGTGCTGACACCAGTGATCCACATTATGACGAATATATGTGGACTTAATCCACAAATATTCGGGATAGTTTATTTAGTTTTATTTAGTTTATATTACAACATTGACATTCTTTGATTCGATTTTACATGTTTTGGATAATATGTGCCACTTCGCGTGTCGTCATATTATCCAGGTCAATGAGAAATTACCTAATACTATTTCTTAATTTAATGGTATTTCTGGGGCATAACATTTTTTTTCTTTTTTTTTCAATATACTTTTTAATATATATATATATATATTGATATTTTATACTTGTTTTTTTTTTATTTATATAATCTACCCGTTTGTGTACTGGTATGGCGAAGCACTACTTTGAGATTTTCTTTTATTATTATTATTTTTATTTTTATTTAAATATATATATGTTTTTTTTTTCAATGTTGTTTCTTTGCCATCCCAATAGACCATGCTCCTTACTTGTGCATGTTTTCAGTATGGAAGTGGGAGATGAAACCCCTGATTTACATTTCCCTGGACCACGATTTATGGTTGAGAGGTCGCTGATGGTGCGTGTGGTCGCAGTTGAATGACTTCCACTCGTTGTTCCTCTGGCTCGAATCTTAGCCGTGGCGCCGTGATCACTGGCTGTGGGGGGTAGATTTTTCTGCCTCCTTTTGACAGCAGATTTTTGCAGCTGCGTTGCATGTTCCCATCTTACACAGCAGGACAATCACTACGATGGGGATAATCGTCGTTGTGGTCCCGATTATACTGGTCATCCCTATGTGCATGGAATCACTTTTATAGTCCTCCATCTTGTGATTTGCGATCATATCCAGCGTGTGTTGGTAGGTTGCCATGTCAGTTATATGGGTGTTGTTTGGCAATGGATGTGATTTTATTGTTTTTAACAGGTCCGCTACTTGGATTTCCCTCGTCAGATTCGGTGATAACACTGACAAATCAAGATCCATTGGGGTAACATGGAGTTCTGGCAGTCTAGACTCTGCTCAGAACTATAGTGTGATGATTTTGTGTCGCAAAACCTGTTACTCTCGCCATTGAATTTAATTTCAATTTATTAGTTTCAAGGTCTCGTGGCCTGCGAATTATTCTACCTCTAGTTTTTGTATTTATTTTGTGTATGTTTGATTACTCGAGGT
The DNA here is from genome assembly GCF_000806365.1 of Fopius arisanus. Taxonomy (NCBI): domain Eukaryota; kingdom Metazoa; phylum Arthropoda; class Insecta; order Hymenoptera; family Braconidae; genus Fopius; species Fopius arisanus. Next base: position 1,302 of record NW_011887925.1, read on the forward strand.
CACGTAGACTTATCGATTTTTCGCGTTACTGTTTAGAGTAATTGAATTAATTTGACAATTTCTTGTAAAGTATTTCTGATAAAACTTTTGACTTCTTCGACTGCTAACAATTGAGTTTTGTAACTCAATTGTTTTCCGTTAATTTTTCTTTAGTTTTGTTGATAATAACAACTCGGGTCTCGTGACTCAGTTGTTTGATATTTTAATTAAATCTGACTTCTGTGACTATTTTATTATTCATTAATTTATTTATTTTGAAAATTTCTAAACTTCAGAAAAACCTGTATAAACTTAATCAGACGATTTGACTTGACCGATTAATTTAAATGTTCTGTAACACGTAGTCGATTTAAGGGGATTCTATTTTATGAATTTTTTTTATGTATCGAGACTGATTTTTTTATTAAATATTGTTCTCTCCGACAATTCTTATCTTATTTATTTTTTGCTGAGGATCCCAGTTTCATCCCCTTTCAGCTTCCGATTATTTAAATCTCTACGAAACGAGCTACCAGAGTTATTGAAGCTGAGAGTGGAGAAGGATTTGTTCACGGTGGTCATTCCGTTTTTGATGACCTGGCGCTTGACTAAATTTTCTGGTTTTATCTTTGGGGTGTTTTGGTGCCAAAGGGCGGGCTAATGGACGAAGGGTTCCGTGAATCTTCGAAACTTACGTCGCACCGTATACGTAGGGCTTGAAATGTTTAATTGCCCAGAAAACAGCTAAGCAGTCTCTTTTAGGTTCCGAATAGCGCGTTTCAGCGTCTAATAGGGTTTTGGATGCATAAGCGATGGGATGTTCCTCACTGTTGTCATCCATCTGGCTTAAGACTGCTCCTAGTCCCTTATCCGATGCATCAGTAGCGATGATAAAGGGCTTAGAACTATCCGGGTAGGCCAGTGTGGCATCCTCGCAGATTGCTCTTTTTAATTCCTGGAAAGCAAAATCTTCCTGCTCCCTCCATCGAAATTCTTTCGTTTTCTTCAGGAGATCTGTGAGGCAGTTTGCTTTATCGGCGTAATGATCGATGAATCTGCGATAATAATTTGCAAAACCCAAAAAGCTTCTCACACCCTTCGTGTTCCTAGAGCGTGGCATATTTCTTAATGATTGGATTTTAACAGGGTCAGATTTAACCTCGTTCTCGGTGATGAGATGGCCCAGGTATCCTACTTCTTTGCAAAAAACCTGCATTTATCCGGTTGTAGGGTTACTCCCTGTGCCTTGAGTCGTTTAAATAGTCGGTTAATCCTCTCATAATGTTGGTCCAGGTCTTGAGCGTAGACTACGATGTCATCTAGGTACACGTATACTTCTCTACCAGTCAATCCGTATAGAATGTGTTTCATCATCCTCTGGAAGAGTGCTGGTGCGTTTTTCAATCCAAACGGCATCTTCAGATATACAAAATGTCCATCCGGAGAGGTGAAGGCAGTGTTTTCTCGATCTTGTGGGTCCATGGTTATTAGATGGAAACCATTAGCTAGGTCAAAAACACTGAAATATTTCGCTCCTCCTAGTTTATCGAGGATCTCTGAGATATCGGGTAGAGGGTAAGAATCGCCATTGGTCTTCTTGTTGAGTTCTCTAAAATCGATGACCAATTTCCAGCGTTTATTTCCTTTTGAGTTTGCCTTTTTCGGGACTATCTATAATGGTGAGTTATATGGTGACTCTGATGGTCCTATTATCCCTTGAGACAGCATTTTGCTAACCTGGGTGTTAATTTACTCGGTGTGCTCCAGAGGTGGTCGATATTGTTTTCGATTGATGGGTTTCTCATCGCTGGTGCGGATTTTACAAGTGAAATCCTTAGCACAACCCAAAGGATCACCAGGGAGAAAGAAAATATCGTGATAAGATTCTAGGATCCTTTCCACTTGAGCACGTTCCAGATCATTCAGTTTGTCAGCGGGTACCATTTCTTTGAGTTTTTGTATTCTTTTTGCAGGCGTGTTGTACAGGTCATTTTTCACAATGTTGGCTGGTCCAGCCTCGCAAGGTACTTCATCTTCAGATGATGCATCTTTTAAATGGAAATCGAACGGTTGCAACTCTTGTGGAGGAATTTTTACTTGCACGGTTCCGTTCGATGGGTTTACAACCGTCACCATACCTAGATTTTCTTGAACACGAACAGCTGCTTCCACCGCGAAAATTCCATTTCCCAGATTTAATTTCGGACGATATCCTTCTTCTATTGAAGGGTTGGTAATTTCGACAGGAACTACTAATCGTACTCTAGGTGGGATAGTAAAACTCGTATTTGGTTCAAGATCTCGGAACCAATGGATAGGTTTTGTAGGATGTTTGGCGGGGACGATGCTTCTATTTGGATAAATAATGTCCGCCTTTTCCTTCATTAAGAATTCATTCCCTATTATACCGACTCCATCTACAGGTAATTTAATCTCTACGACATGGAAGGTAGAAGTAGTTCCTAGAGTGTGCAGAATTGAGGTTCCGATTGTTTGGAAAGAATCGTTGGTTAATCCCCGAAATTCTTGCCTATTTCTGCTATCGATCCACACGTGAGATTTAAGAGCATGACGTTCAATAAAATTCACTGCTGACCGTGTGTCTACTAACACACATTGCTTGTTATCGATTAATTCCTTTGCAATCAAGTTGATGTGAGCCCCCCACCCCCGTGCTACAGATGCGAAAGTCCTTAATCTTGCGGCAGGAATCGAGGCAAAAATGGATGGGATAATAGATGTTGGTTTCGAGCGTGATTGTTTCGTCCCAATATGAGATGCGCGCTCGTTCTTGTTGTAGAAATTCGTGTCCCAGCAATGCTTTACATCCTCCAGGCTGAAGGCTAATTACATGGAATTTCACATTTGTTTCCCCGATTTTCAAAGCTATTGTGCCAATGGATCGAATTGATTCCTGAGTTAAACCGCTCACAAGAATATTTTGTGAGGTATCAATTTTCGCATCCCGGCGTAAGGATTTTGCATGAATGAGATTAACTCGTGAACCGGTGTCGATGAGAGCAGTCGCCCCCACTGGGTGCAATTGTGGGCCTTTAATGACGACTTGTGGACCACTTCCAGAGGTGCAAACATTTATTTTTGGGATTTCTTGACGGGTAGATGACCCGCCGTTATCATGTGGGACTCCTTGTTTAATTTTGTCTCGCTCGTCGCGGAGTCGTTGCGACGAGCGTTTCTCCCGTTTAAAGGATTGGTTTCTGGAATCTGTCCGCGTGATTGTGCTCTGTGGGGAAAATTTGGTTTCCGATTGCTATAGTCCTTGTCTTCTGACGACCTTGTTTTTATTTTAAAACTTGTGCGTCGAGAGCGATCAGGGCTTGAGTGACGTGAAAAATCGCAACTATGTGGGGAACCATTCTGAGGATGAGAGTGACGACGTGATTTCTCGATGGATGGGGTACTATCCAGATTTTTCGTTAGAATTTCAGCCAAATTACTAATCACCGTTGTTAATGTATTCATTTGAGACTCTATTTTTTTAAAAGGATCAGGTGGGGTCTCAACTACGCGAACTAGCGGTTTGGGTTCCTGATTACTTGTTTCCCCTGGGGGATCTATTCTCGCGACAGCTCAGTGACGTGATCGACTCCGTGGTGAAAAAGGGGGTTCTTGTTGATCAGGTAGAATTTCGTCGGCATGAGGAATAGTGTATTGTTGGTAACGCCGATGGTGTGACATGGAACGATAACGTCCATTGTCTGTATACCCTTGGCTCATGGGAACCACATGGTGAAATCTATAACTTGGGCTCTTTTCCCGTGAATTGTAAGGCTGTACGCTACGCGACTCCCTAGGTCCTGGTGGGGATCCTTCAGAGCGAGTGTTAGTAGTTTTAAGAGTATACTGATTTTTGTATGCTCTAGATTTCTTGACCATATTGGCTACATCTTCTAACGTTGCACATTTCGCATGATAAAGTGCGTGTTGATAATATGGTGGAGACAATGAATAAAAACGAGCGACGGCGAATGAATCTAATTGCTTTTCAAGAAGAGCCCTACAATTCTCTCCATGTACTCGAATTGCCTCTCTAAGGGCGGCCCTATGAAGTTCTTTTAATCTGCGCAAGAAATCTTCCACAGCTTCATTTGCATACCATGGGCAATCCCTCAATTCTTCCGGAGTTCCTAATTCTGTTTTCTCGAGTCTATAATTGCTGCCTAAATCTTTTAATAAATCTAAAATTGAGGTAAATGTTTTTCCGTCAATTTCTGATCTGGCAGGATGCCTAATTTTTGAACAGAGGGCACTGATATATAAACCCTCCTTACTTCTAGGTACGGCATGGATCACATATTGAACCTCTTCCTCGAAAATATCGAAAGTAATTCTGTCATGTTTATTCCCGTAAAAAGCAGGAACATTTCTAAAAAGATGTTCTGCTTTTTCAAATTCAGGATCATAATCTGCAGCTGTTACTTGACCATTCAAAGTGATATTTCCGCGGTTGGCCATGATAAAGACATGTCGATAATGCGAGGGTAGGGAAAAATTGAGGAATTTGCCCCCGGTCAGAGTTTCGACGAGTCTTAAACCTAGATGAGTATAAAATGACACAAATAATGCAGAACAGATAAAAGATCTTTTTGTCAATCACTTCTGAACTAACAAAATTCTATTTTTCAGATCGCGGTTGGCTCAACGAAAGCGTCGAGAACGAGTTACGCGTCGATTAGAATTTAAGTTAATGGAATAAAAATATGTTCATACGCGCTCCATTGTAAGACGAGCTTAAATCGACCTTAAGGCCCGGATGGAGGGAATTTTTTCTCGACAGGCGATTTTACGCCCTCCTAATTCGCGGTCAAGACCCGAACCTTGATCTCAAGCGATGCCTTGTCGGTAACTACGGCAATCGCTGGAAACCAGGGTAACGTTGGACAGTGGGGCTTTCGAGGGCGCCGGAAAATTTTTTCATTCGCTATGCCACTAAGTGGCATGAGAGATTTATATCTCAACAGAGTGGAGAGAAGGGTAAGGGGGCGGGGGGGAGATGTATCCAAATGTGGAATCCACATTTTTTGACCATCACTAAACCTCCCTAGAAATGACCAATGGGATAAAAAAAAATGTCTCCACAGGGGTAGGTAAATCGACTCAGGGGATGATTCTGAGTC
>NW_011887925.1:10622-12251 GCF_000806365.1 Fopius arisanus
ACTCATCCCAGCTTCAACCCTTTATTTTTTTCCTTCCACTCACTCCACCATTAACCCCCTATTTTACCCTGCCACACTCATCCGAGCTTCAACCCTTTATTTTTTTCCTTCCACTCACTCCAACATCAACCCCCTATTTTACCCTGCCACACTCATCCGAGCTTCAACCCTTTATTTTTTTCCTTCCACTCACTCCAACATCAACCCTCTATTTTACCCTGCCACACTCATCCCAGCTTCAACCCTTCATTTTTTTCCTGGCACTCATTTAACCATCAACCCTCTATTTTACCCTGCCAGACTCATCCCAGCTTCAATCCTTCATTTTTTTCCTTCCACTCATTTAACCATCATTTAACCTCTATTTTAACCTGCCAGACTCATCCCACCGTCAACCCTCATTTTCCCCATGACTCATTCAACCCTCAACCATCATTTTTGCCGAATGAACTCATCCCACCATGAATCTCCTTTGCACCCTGGCACACTCTTCCCACCCTCAACCCCTAATTTTTTTCCAATGCACTCAGTTCACCCTTCTATTTTTTTTTTCCAATACACTGATTGGACTCCGCAACTCCGTCTAATCATTCCGTGAATCAATCTATATACACCTGTGGACCCTTTTTCACCCCGTCGGCCATCTTGAAAGAGGGTTAGTGAGGGTGGAAAACAAATGTTAAAATTTATCGGTACAGATCGACTCAGAATCACCCCTTGAGTCGATTTACCCACCCCTGTAAAGACTTTTTTTTTATCCCATCGGTCATTTTGGAGGAGGGTTAGTGAGGGTGAAAAAAAAAGGTCGAAATTTATAGGTACAGATCGACTCAGAATCACCCCCTGCGTCGATTCACCCACCCCTGTAAAGACTTTTTTTTTTATCCCATCGGTCATTTTGGAGGAGGGTTAGTGAGGGTGAAAAAAAAGGTCGAATTTTATAGGTACAGATCGACTCAGAATCACCCCCTGAGTCGATTTAGTTACCCCTGTAGAGACTTTTTTTTTATCCCATCGGTCATTTTGAGGGAGGGTTAGTGAGGGTGAAAAAAAAATGTCGAAATTTATAGGTACAGATCGACTCAGAATCATCCCCAGAGTCGATTTACCTACCCCTGTGGAGACATTTTTTTTTATCCCATCGTTCATTTTGAGGGAGGGTTAGTGAGGGTGAAAAAAAAAGGTCGAAATTTATAGGTACAGATCGACTCAGAATCACCCCCTGAGTCGATTTACCTACCCCTGTAGAGACATTTTTTTTTATCTCATCGTTCATTTTGAGAGAGGGTTAGTGAGGGTGATAAAAAAAAGGTCGAAATTTATAGGTACAGATCGACTCAGAATCATCCCCTGTGTCGATTTGCCCATCCCTGTGGAGACATTTTTTTTTACCCCTGTACAGACTTTTACCCTGTCGGGCATCTTGGGAATGTGTTAATAAGGGTGTAAAAACCCCCATTTTATCCAGAAGCATTTTATCCCTTCACCTTAAAACCTCCCAATTTCCTGCAAGCATTCATCCCATTTTCATCCCTTCACTTCGCCCCTAACCGTGCCTACAAGCACCATGTTTATAAACGCACCCCTTTCTCAGTCCCAGTTTCACCCTTCCACCCACCCTCTATCTTG
>NW_011887925.1:12976-16139 GCF_000806365.1 Fopius arisanus
AAGGGTCGGGATAATCCTCTCATCCTAATGGGTACCCAATTAGCCAACCATTGTCTGCGAATAAGTCCCAGTGGTGACGATATTTTCGTCAGCCACGTAGAGTGGCGTGCGAGTCGAATAAAAATGGCTGACTCACCAGAATTCGCGCTAAATTTCAGTTTTAAATTTTAAATATAAAATTGAAAGAGTAAAGTTTGCATAGGAAAACTTTGGAGAATATATTTCCGAAATGGTAGTCGTCAATTATTATTGTTCTTTCAAATAGTAATATTGGAACTCTAAATTTGAAAAATGAAAAGTTCCCATTGTCGACTTTGGAATATATTCCTGGAAATTCCATTGCTGATTTTCATATTACATTTTGATTTTTGCTCATTTTGCCACGTCAAAATGAAAAATGAAATTTTTTATTTATAGTTCAATTCCAATGTTTAGTTTTTCAAGAAATCAACCTGCACTATATTATAGTGCACCATATAAACCGCGTTTTCCAGTGATCATGGTCATTCATCGAAACTATGGGACATACTTGTCACTTATTCGGGGCAATCCAAGTTCTATCCTTCCATCCATTACTATTGAAAACGGCATATTAATAAATTTTTATTGATTTTCGACAGATATTCAAATTGCACAAATATTGCTCATCCCTCTAGAATCCAAAATTAAAATTCAAATTTAAATTGCCATCAAATATTGCATTTTTTTTAAGTAAATTGCTGCAAATATCGTCTGGACATAAAATAGTTGTCCACGGTGAGTGGTCATCATGACAGCATTGAAATATTTTTTTGTCTAATATTGCTGCCTATTTCGAGTGAAAAATTGATATTTATATTTCAAATTTATGAAAAGTTGAAAATTGCCGCTCGATGACACGGCCGCCCTCTGCTGATATTGGTCAAACTAGGCCTCAGAGAGAGAGAAAAATGGAATTGGAGCAGGTAGTTTCGTTAAGTGGATGAGGCCCCTCTCTCAGCTCTCACTAACGAACCTCGGGAGCCGCGTGAGCCCGATGAGCCCAGGTTGCCGGGCCCTGAATTAGTCGACTGAGCAGTTTACAAGGTGGCCCTTCGTGAATCCCACCGCTGCCACCAATTTTTATTTGTTATGTCCGGGACTAGTGGTCGGGAAACCACGTTATTTATTGTCAAAAATAAAAATGCCTCCGAATTAACGTTAATAAAATTAATTTGAGTCGGAGTGTTGCTCATGGACTCGTTCCCGAAAAGTTTGTCGAAGTTTTTCCTTGTAGATGCAAATAGTCTTATTTTCCTTTCGTTTCTGAAAGATTTAATTAAGATTTCTGGGAAAGAGGGATACCTTTGACGCTTTAAAACCAGATTTTCAATATCTATTCAGAATGTTTATTTATGCCGATCTTTTGTACAACTTGAAATTGATATTCCTTGTCATAAAATGTGATTTTTGACAATTTAGAGTGATCTTTTATTTAATTCTATATAATTCAAAGTTCGAATGACAAAATGAAATTTATAAAAGTAGTAATTGAGTTACTTACAGTTGTTTGTTTACAATTTTTATTTAACCAGAGGTGTAATTTTTTCGTCCTCTGGGCGTTGAAATTTGTTGAAAAATACAGTGGGCTTCAATGTATTTCGGCCTCACTGAGTAAACACACACACGACCGGTTTTATTATTTATAAAACCCGGAATCTCCAAAATCTGCCTTTCAGATTTGGAAAGAAAGGAGAAAGTCACACTTTAAAATTTATTTCAAAAGAGAGCTTGGAGCCGCGGGAGCTCTTAATGATTTTTAAAGGTCATTAAGGAGAAAATTCTTGAATGTCACAACTCTACGAATCTCAGGCGACGAACAATTTACCGAAAACTATCGATGTTACGGGGAAGATGATTTAGCTTACCGCCGTAATTCAAAAGATACTGTTTTATCGGTGCCGTGGCGCTAGTCCGATTTAAAAGATTTATATGACTTGAATTTTAAATCTCCAAAGATTGAGAACCGTAGGGTTCGACGATTTTTTCGCGACTGGAGATTAATTGATCATAATTAGATTTTCTAGTTTTGAATTTGGGGCATTAGCTGATTCAGTGGGAATGATTGATGGCGAAAATTCGAGGTGTGGTATTTTGTCACACGGTTGATTTTTCGCTGAATATTGTTCTACTTTCGCATTGTATTTAAGTAGCCCGAGTTATTTGAAGTGATTTCGGAATTGTCGAAAGACAATTTTGAAATCCCTTACGTCGGTAAAACTTTTCTTAATGTTGAACGTGGCATGGATTTTTCATGAATTTATGGATATCACATTTGTAACGATTCGCCATATTTCGACGAAAGAATTAGAATATGTCAGCTGGATGCCTCAGAACGTTGGACCATGTATTTATCCTCTCTCTTATCCAGATGGAGCTGATGGTTGGCATGAAAATATACAGCGTGCAGACTCCACACGATGAATCACTCGATCAGTATAGTTAAAACATTTGATCGCTATTCGGGATGGATTGTAGGTGATTACATATTACCGAAATCATCAAACAGAATTAAGATCCAAAAGTGGTTAAGGTGATTACATGCCAGATGAAGGAGCAGGAAATTGTGCAAAACATAGAAAAGCGATTATTTCACTACAACGTTTATCAGTTCTCCTCGCCATATGGCTCAAAATCGTCAAGACGCCATGGCCATAGTTATAAAGTTTGCCAAAACAGATTTATTTATTACTATGGCATGTAATTCCAATAGGGAAGAAATTCGAGAAAGCTTATTACTTGGCCATGACCCACAGGATAGACCAGACATTACAGCTCGCGTTTTCAATTTAAAGAAAGACGCGTTGTTTAATACTATTATAAGGGATAAAATATTTGGCAAAGTCGAAGCTTGGGTATATGCCTCTCAAAAATCAAAGGATTACATCTAAAACACTGCTAAACATATGAAGATACCCGCCTCTATACTTTTGAGACGTTAGGCAACGAAAAATGAAATCGGTAACGGTGATGGAGGAGTCACACCAAAAAAGGGTGTAAAGCAGGGATGGGCAACCTTCAGGTAGCTCGGAGCAGAGTCATAAACTCGAGTTAGGAATCCAATAAAGTTTATAACCATGCCAATTATAAGGGTCCTAGTACGATCATAGTAGGGACAGTAGTGGGGGCCTCACAGTCACCGTAT